>NC_086344.1:21002622-21303179 GCF_032445375.1 Bacillus rossius redtenbacheri | reverse complement strand
AGCTTTCATGGAGGAAGGATCGACTGTTTACTCTCGTCGGGAATCGAACCAAAGACGTACATCGATATAATCAAACAGAATTCAAATACGTTAATTTTTTTACGAATTTTGGAATTTTTTTTCATTAAAATCGGATAATAAATAAAGATTTTCAAGATGGCGTCCAAATTTCAAGATGGCGGACATGACGTCATACTACCTGATGGTATATGTGCATTGACATAAGTGGTGGGGGTCAGTCTGCCAGCACCCCGCCACAGGGGAAGGATCAGTCGCCATTTTTATTTTTTTTGCACTCGTCGTGTTCGAACCGAGGACTCCGAACTCCGTGTCGTTTTTGTAATTTTTTATTTATAATTTATTAAAATTTTATTAAATGAATTTTTTTTATAATTTTTAAAAAAAAATTTCATTAAAATCGGATAATACAAAAAAAGTTAAAGATGGCGGCCGTAACGGAAATTGCAACGGTGACGTCATCATTCAAAATGGCGGAAAACACGTCGCCTGAATGTTCGAGAAAACACAATGACGTCATCCAAAAGGGCGGATCCAAGATGGCCGCCGGGGTCAAGGTCAAAGGTCATGGTATCCTTATTCCTAGAAATGGCTTAACTGAGGCTTGAGTTAAGGATGCTTAAGCCTATTTTAGGAATTGGTGTTCTTTCTAAGGCAAAAGACATTTGTGGTTTTTTGAAATCCTAATTTTTCCTCGAAACGGGAATTTTTCCCTCGAAAACGGGAAATTTTGAGTCATTTTGAGTCATTTTTGAGGAATTTTGAGGAATTTTTGCCGCCGTGACGCCACAATCCAAGATGGCGGACACCGGCACCGGCACCACACCCTGAACCCTGATCTCGGAACCCCTATTATATACTACTAACACATCTTTGTCTGAAAACAATATTTCCGAATCAAACGCCAAAAAATAACTGTGTAATAAGCATGCTTTCTTAACAATAGTCATAAATTTAACATTTAGTTAAAATATGTATTTGTACTAATTTCTTATTTTATAATTGTTAAGCACATTTTATTCTTATTTTTATTTTACAGTTCGGCTGTTTGTGAAGATTTTAATGAGCATTTACCAAACCTCATTGTTGAAAACAGCCAAATTGAGAGTTCTTCATGGATAAATTTACAAGGAAACATGATATTCAGACCCTCATATGTAATCCATATTTATTAAACCTACAAGAAAAGCACACAAGACAGTGCACTGCAGGAACCATTCAGTTCAAAAAAGAAATTCGTCATGGTCTTTAGAATATTTATTTCCTATTACTTTTAACTGATAATAATGTATTCTTTATGGGACTTACTCAAGTTAAACATGGATATTGATTATTTACTACGTAGCTTCACAAAATTAGTGGGTAACGTTTATTAATTGAGTTGCTACCATATAGTACGATTTTGAAATGAACTCTAAACTAGAGAGTAAAGTAAGGAAGACTGCAGTACATGTGCAATTAATTAATCACAGTTGTGGCCTTATTTGTATCACTGTGCATTGTGTTCACGAATTTTCCAGTATTTCTTATACTGACCCCACTTCCAGCCTCCTGATCCCGAAGTAACTTCAGCGACACAGGTAGAAGATTTATCTTGACTCTGAAGTGCAGACCGATTCAGGCCTCTTACAATTCCTAGAAAACAACTTAAAACTATTACCACAATTATTCTATTTTTAAGGAAGCTGTAGCTGGATTTATTGTAATATGAGACTAAATAAAATTCTGTGATTGAATTTAGGTTTTGTAATCAGTGAAATGTATGATGTTTGAAAAATTGAAACATTTATCACGGTAAATCTTTATATTTACTTACCTAAATTTGTGTGAAATTTCAACACTGACGAGAGTTTATATGTTTGGAATGCCAATTTTTTACTTAGCATAAAGCTAAGTGTAATTAATACATCATATTTGATATAAATAGTAGACAAATCAATTGTGATACTTCAAATAATCACAAACCAAAATCGCACCATAAAGAATTTTTTTTTTTTTTTTTTTCACGATCTACATTGTAACTCTACAAGTTTACCTGGGAAACTAAATATTGCTTGAGTTCCATCGAATACCTATAACAAAATCATTATACATCTTTGCTGTGGTCGTACATAGACCTTTCAGGGGTTTTCCCCCTTTTCTTTGTTGACCCGGCGCTCTTAGCCATAAGGCCCTGCCGCCCCGGGCCCCCACGGGCGTGGATACGCAATCGGAAAAGCCGCTAGAAATCCGGCTATGCACAGAGGCTGAGGAACTCTTCCCAGCATGTCCACCACCTCGGCCCCCTGCTCGCTCAGCTCACCTCAGCCCCTGGGGCAGCACTACTGGTGCCTACATCACACTGGGACCCCTCAGTCACCCAGTGGAGGCCGTCCCGGTGTTGTCGTACAGTAGTGTCTCGCTTATCCGACATAAACGGGTCAGCAGAAAGTCGGATAGTTAAAATGTCGGATTAATAGGGAATTGCTAATAAAAACATTATAAAAGTAAAAGTTTGCTAATGTTTTAAACAGTTCAAACCTAATAAACATTTTTACAACAAAAAAATGTAACAAAAATATCTGGCTGAATAATAAGTTGCAGTACCTAGAGTCGGGATCAACAAAAATTATTATGACACAAATTGTCGTTTATGTTTTCGATAGAATAGTTTTTTTATTTTTGAGATGTCGGATAATAAGAAATGTTGGATAAGAAAAGGTCGCATGAACGTGACACTTCGGTATTTGATTATTTGTGCATAATTCAGTCATATTCATTTAGTAAAAAAATGAAAGTAGGTAATGAAAATAAATCATAACATTGCGTGGTTAAGTTTATATCAATCATTTATTGGAATTAAATAAAACCTGCATGTGTAGTTCCGGTGCGAGTGGTAAAGTCTCTGTTTTCAATGAGTAGAATTCGTGATTTTCCGGAGGTTCAAAGTGCAGGAGGTGCTTTTGGGCGTTATTTATTTAATGCCTAAATTATTTCGATAAATACTAAATTGTTTACATGGAATTATGTTAATATAAAGCAGTGTTTACGTTTACAGTAGTCAAATGTCAAGTTTCCTTTCGAATGACTGTGAAAAACGGGGAGGTTGATCGCAGCAATGAAGGAAATATTTTTGTGTCCAATATAAGTTATAAGCCGAGGCTCCAGATTGTAAGGATCTCAAGGCAATCGCGGGCTACATATATCTTGGGTGAAAAATATTGGGTCAAGTAAAGTATTGCATTAAATGTTCCGGAACCACGAGATGAAAATAAACTGTAGAACAAATGCTAAAATGTCGTTTATTTATTATTATTTCTGCTTGCGTTTTGTAACATATTGTCCCAGCCTAATCAAAACGCAAGTCAATAGGCCTCAAAGATATAAATTTTTTATTGGTAAAAAAGTATTAGCCTGGATTAGTATATATTGCACTGAAGAATTTCTGTTTGTCACACAACATATTATTTTCAATCCAGTGTTAGTTTAATACGGTACAATTTCAAATTTATATAAATATAGTAACATTTGAAACAAACAAACGGTACGTATTTTGCTGAATGTATCAAATATTTATTGTACTTAAAACCGATTGGATGATGATATCAGGAAACTAAAAAATGTTACGTTAACTTATTAAAATATTGTTTGCCAAAATTGAATCCATTAAAATAAATGTATATGTCCTTTATGGAAATAACTTTAAACTGAGAATACACAAAAAAAATTATTCTGTTTTAATTCTTGAATCACTATATTAGGATTTTGCCCTTAGTTCTGAGTTTTTTTTATTTGAATATAATTTTGTAGGTAATATTCTATTTAACTTTTCCTTAATCGTACCAGACTGCCTTTCCCACCAGCCGGCCAAATGGTCCACAGACTGCTATTCAATATATCCATGGTTAAACCAGCAAGCAAATAGCACAAGCCGCCAATTTGGGCCCATTCGGAAGCAGAAGGCACTGCCTAGCTGCCCTCGGATAGCTAGTAGAGCGACCGCGGAACCGCCTGTCTTCGGTAGCCCATAACCCTTGGTGCGAGCGTCACGTGTCAGATAACGCTTGGCAACACCGCGTTGTAATTATCGTGTCCCCCCGCTTCTGCCCGGATGACAGCGGCGCCCGGGAAGAATATATGTCTGTGATAACGAGTGTTCAACTGATCGTGACTACTAGCGCTCTCCAGCGGGACAGAATCACAACCGTGACCTTGAACCGAGCCCTTAAATGTCTCTCAATTTTGCCCTTAATATTTGCAGTTTCCCAAGAATCATTATGTCGTAACAGCGTTTTAACTTTGAATGCATTTCATTGAATAAAGTAAAAACTCTTCGTATGTGGCTTGTTAAAGATATTTTCAAGCTGGATTAGTGATTTTGAAAAATAATCTAACGTCAGTATCTATAAACAGGAAAAAAAAAAATTCGGTAAATTTACAAAAGACTTCTATGGAAACAAGTTCCCCAGAAATATATTGTAACTTTTATACATCACATGCCTATGGTTATTTTGGCACTTATATAATTCTTTTTCGAGATGATACGAAATATTTCTTAAGTAAATTGGCGCATAATTTTATATTTTAAATGATTTTTCATTCAAGCATATTTGTTTAATCCATGTAAAGAGTGAATCAAAAATTCAATAATTGGACTTTATTTGGTTTTATTATGCTTATTAATGTGCGTATTTAACTCTGTAAAGCTATTCAGGGAACTGTTTACAAATAACTAACTATTGAAGGTACTGGGACAACACAAAGCATAAATACACGGGTAAGAATCAGAACTCAGTATTACTGTGGACACTATTTTTTAGCGATAAAGGTTTTTTTCATATAAATGTTTAAATTTACAAATATATGTTATCTTACATGAATATATCTGATCCATTTAAAAGAGAAGTTACCGTGTAGGTTCTTTCTTACTTACTTCCATGACTATTCATTTGGCATGAAGCTAAATATTAATATTTTTAATTGTCTTCAACTTTTATAAGCCTACGAAGTCAGCAGAGACGGAAACACTTAACAGTTTATTGGCATTATACTTGTCTCGGTAAGTTCAAAACCTCATTTCAGAAACATTGTGTTTTAAGGAGGTAAAAAAAAAATCAAAATAATTCTTTACGAGTTATTTTTGTGGATTTAAAATTAAAACCCATATTGTATGTGTTTACTGTATAAAGTGCATTAATCTTTTTGCTTCTTTACGAGTTGAAATTGTGAAAACACCAAAAAAAATTTGAAGTTTTTTATATGCAGCGATAGCATAGATGAAAAAAAAAACCTGGCCATGGCATTTAGTTAGCACGCGTCTTTAAGAGTCATAGTCGCATGCCACGATAGATTGCAAACATCGTACGAGACCGTAGTTGTCGTACTAGACGGTAGTTATCGTACGGTCTGGCAACTGTGAAAATTCCGCAGTGATGTCAAAGCGTCCGCCCGAATGTGATAAGGAAATCCCCTCATTCACAACTTTCCTCGTCATTCTGCTGACGTGGAAAAGCGTCACTAATGTCGTTCCAGCGCTCTGGGTCTCAGCCATTGGTTAAATAAATAAAAAGCGAAATTATAAAAAAAAATTGAAGGGGGGGGGGGGGGGTAAAAAAAACACGACGGATGTAAACGTTGTAATCGAAAAGGGTTAAATAAAATTTCTGGAGAGAAAAAAAAAACCTACTAAAAAGTATTTAAAAAAAGGGTTGATTTGTCGCGAAGTCTGTAATATAAACAACTAATAATTATGACTTTTCTTAGTGCTCATTCCTTTATGTGCCTATTTGTTTATCGTAAAGATACACAGAAATAATGTCAAATATACGTACTACACATATTAACCTACCCATTAATATCACGACAAAACCAAGAAAATCCGTCCGGTTTCCATTCTCAGCTTCGAAGAGAACAATCATTTTGCCGTTTTTATGAAATTGCGTTGGGTACGTAAATATGATGTAGTCTTTAACTGATATAAATTGCTGCACTTTTACCAGACACATAATAGCTCTTCTATACTGCTACATTTCAATTGAATATGGGAAAACTGATTGCAATGTCAGCCGGACGTATTATCTTGGTTAATGTCACTTAATTATCGGAGACACAGTTGAGCCTGCCTAGTTGGTGATGAGTGATGTGTCGGACTGGCTGACGAGTGAAGTCCTGGGCTGTAGTTCGTGGTGGCGTGATGCGGTGCATTCAAATATTTTTATTTCATTTCAATTGGTTTCTTTTGATTCAGTTTCATATAGTTTCACTTCATTTAATTAATTTCATTACTTTGGGTACCTCTGATTTCATTTCAATTGTTACAATTCATTTAGTTTGATACATTACGTTTCAATTAATTTCGGTTCATTTGGTTGTATTTCAATTTCATTTGTTTCGTTTCAGGTAATTTCGATTGTTTAATTTTGATATGTAGAGTTATGTAACATTCCAATACATTTCAGTTCTTTTCTTTGATTTATTTCGTTACAATTAAAACATGAAGCGGACATATTTTCCATGCCAGCTTGGTTGACTCCTAATCTTCCCCTCGGTGTGCATGTTTGGAAGTGGAGGTGGAGAATTTGCCAGCATTCCAGGCTGGAAAACAGGCCTGAAAAATTCTGCGCGTTTGCAGAGCACCGTCACGTGAGGTGGCGTAACTAGAACGCCATTGTTTTGGCAGCTTCGAAAGGTAAGCTGGGAGAATTCGGGAGCGCGGCTCTTCGGAGGGCTACGAGAACTTTCCAGGGGCGGAACTTGGCGGGTATAAAAGGACGAAGCCGTCCCGTAGGAAGAACGAGATGCAGGTGGCGACACCGGCGAATCCTCAGTGCGATACAAGAGTGAAGTGACCATTTGGTGAGCGATAGTGGGAGACGAGCGAAGATGGGAGAATCGTGAATAGTGGATGAAGTAAGTAGTGCAAAGCAGTTTGTTGGTACCGAGGTGAGCGGTAAAAAAAAACAAACAAAGTAAGAATAGAGAGAGCCACTATATAGTCGAGCTCCAGTGGAGAGTGTGAATAGGGGACTAATGAAAGTCTGATTAATTTTCGGACAGACTTTTAGATTTACAAAAAAGTGTAAATAGTTAAATAAAATAAAATGTTAATTAATTTAAGCTATCCTTTCCAAACTGTTTTTCTCGACGTGGAACAATATATAAACAACAAATTTATAAAAAAATACTTATTGGTTGGTTGTTAGTATTTCAAAAACCACGAAAAAAAAACTAACTATGAAATAGAAACACTGCATCATGTGTGGGAATTCATAAAGATCCTACATAAGCTGACAACGATCACCCAAAACTTTCCCTACCCCCTTCTCTCTATTAACAATTCTGAGCTACATACTAGAGGAAATATTTCTATAAGAGGAAAAGATGGGCTCACCGCTTGCGCTACAGTAGCGGTTTCCGACCGTCCCCCTCCCCCTAAAACAAGCATGACACACAAACCACCGCCACTGCGACGTAATTTGTCGTCAGGACGACTCATCATAAGGGCTCTTACACAAGGGCGACATTTCTGTCGCGGCGACCGGGCTACAAAAAGTCGCAGCTCCGGGCGTCAGTCGCTTGCCCTTGCACATAAACGTCACTTTATTCACGTGTCACATCTTAGCTCTCGGTATGCGCCGTTTGGTAGGAGTGATTTCTTTAACTGAACGGAAGTCGCGTGGAGCGGAAATGTGTAACTTCGGTGCTGCCCTCCGTGGCAGATGGCGCAATCCAAAGTTCGTAGAGACAAAGGGAAACGTTGCAGCATTTAAACTGTTCAGTGAAATTTTAAGAAAGTGAGAAGTATTTTTAATAAATTTCCCTGTCGGAAATCATGTCCAAAGCCGGGATTTAGTTTTCTTTCCAAGACTTTTTTTTTCGGTTTTATCGGAGCAGTTTCATTACATACATGGTTTGACCTTTAGTTCGGCCAATCGAATGATTCGATAGTCGACGTAGCTGGTCCGTACATCGATTTCTAGTGGCAGGCGCCGAAACTGCGTGTTGATTCACTTCTAGACATTCAGTTGAAAACACAATTTACGTATATTTATCAAGTTCGGCATTATGTCAAAGAAATTCCACGTTGAATTTTGTGTCCGAGTTTCAAACTATAAGCTTATTTGCAACACGAGAACATATGAATTGGCTTGTTATAACGTGGTTAGATATTTACACATAACAGTAGGTAATTATAGTATGTATGGGGACACCGGTGGGTGGTGGGGGAGCCGGGGAGCCACGGCGGCCATCTTGGTTTACGTCACTTCCGGCGACCATCTTGGATTACGTCATTTCCGGCGGCCATCTTGGATTACGTCATTTCCGGCGGCCATCTTGGATTACATCACTTCCTGCAGCCATCTTGGATTTGACGACCTTTGAACCCGGAGGCCATTTTGTTTTTCTAGAACTTTCCTCCATTTTGTTTTCTAGATCATTCCGCCATTTTGAGTTTCGTCCGCCATCTTGAAAATCTTTATTTATTATCCGATTTTAATGAAAAAAATTTAAAATTTAAAAAAATTAAATAATCAAAATTTTAAAATAAAATTAAAAATATTATTTAATAAAATTTTAATTAAAAACCTACGCATCGAACACCCCACTACTCTAAATTACAAATACATCATCTAGCACCCCCACCCCTCTGTTACAATGACATCGTCATCGAACACCCCACTCATTCCTGTTACAATTTTTCGTTACATCCACCATCTTGGAAAATCATAATTATTGACTTAGAAAATCAGGAAAAAAAATATACCATCGTTGTCTGCTGGAGGCAGCCATCTTATTTAGTGGAGACTACCATCTTGATTTCATCTGGTGGGTGTCGTCATCGGTTGTAGGTTTCTAAAGTATGTTAGTGTATGTAAGGTCGAGTTACAATTCTCTACCAACATTGTTATGAACCTTATAGACCAAAATCCACAGAATCCACAAGATCCACAAAATCCACAGTCACTTTGTTGTTGTAACCGACATTTTTTCTTAAAGTCTTATCACTTATAGGTTTTAACTAAAATATATGTTATCAATACTGTCGTTGTGGATGCGTTAGTTAAAGTAATGATAATTTAAAAAACATTTATTACTCCATCTTAGCTAACCAGAAATTTTTCATAGTCCTATCATACATGTAAACATACTAAATAAATTAATGTTTGTGTATTCGTGTTTAAAACTGCATGGAAGCAAATATTTAGGTGTTTGTGTATAATATCATTTCTTAGTGTTCGTGTTTGCGTTCCTGTGTTTAAAAGCTGCATGGAAGCAGATATTTTAGGTGTTTGTGTCTAATTACATGATCATTTTACGATATCAAATTAAGTATAAGTACCTTGAGGAATATAGGGCATTAATTAAAAAAAATAATAAGCGATATGTAGGTAAAATTATATTTACTGAATCAAAGAAATATATTGTACAAAACAAAACCCTCAAGGAGAGAAAAATATACTTGTCAAACGAAGCTATAAAAAAAACAGAAACTATATACAAAAACGAAAACTGTTTACAACAAAAAGACTGGAACTATACAACAGATAATTCATCTCCAACATAGCCGTGGGGAACCGTATGGATGCCATCCTCACATATTTGGCGCTTATCATCCTCCCATGTTATGGCCAGCTTATTTGTGCTCTCGCTATAGAGCACCTGCTGCCTCGAGCGTATGGCCCTAACTGCTACTCGTCGTGTGTGGTGATCGTGCAGGGCATCCAGGTAGTCACTGAATGTTATGCGGTTTTTGACCACACACCGCTGGATACCCTTGGCCTTCTTCTCAACTTTGTCACCACACTTGTATGCATACAGTTTGGCCCGCAGACCGACAAACTCACTCATCACTTTCCCCCCACACTCATCCTTAAACTTTCCGACAACCTTTTTGTTGATGGGGGAGAAGCAAGGGTGGTCGGAAGGGTAGCAGCTGGTGTCGAACTTCTCCATGAGTGTAGGATCGGCTTTGAGGTCATGGTAGAAATCATCGGTTTGTATCTCGTATACGAAACTATCGGTGTCCATGTATGCCAGATGAATGTTTTCTGCATATCTGGGTTTCATTGTGCTGTAATGGAAGTCGTACATGAGTGTTTTTGAGAGATCAAGTACTGCGAGTCCGGCATAGATTGGCTTATCGAAAATTATGGTCTCATGGTTCAGATGGACTAGAGTCAAGTTCGGTTCATACATTGTGCGGTCCTTGAAGGATGGACGACACACCAGTTTCTTGAACCGCTTCTCGGAACATACCAACTCAATTTTGAGCCTCCGCCTCTTGTTCTCCATCAGTTTCCCGAAAGTACTGTTTACAACGAGCTTAAAGAACTCATTCTCGAATTCGTTGGCTGCAGCCTTGCGCTTATTGGTGTTGAGCTTAATGTATGGCTCCAACCACGCCGACTGCTCAAACTGGAGGACTCTGTGTACCTTAGTAACTATCAACCCATGTGATACTGCTTGCTGGAGGTTTCTGTAGTGTACAATGTAATGTTCCTTAATTTCTAGTGTTGTCATGAGCTTTGATTGTTTGGAGCCGGGCGGACATTGATTGATGGGGAGAAACGGAAGGTCTTTGTGACTTTCGTGGAGTTCAGTAGGGTACTCCACATCACATTCGATAATGTACCCGATAGGAGAATTTTCTGGAATAGTCATGACATCAATAGATGTGTCTGACCATTTGAAATGTCGAATCGGAAGCGACAGCGACATCGCCCACCCGTACAAATTATTTGCATCAATGTACTGTAGATATGTGGATGGCTTGGACACATCATGTGTCTCAGAAACGTATTTGTTGTTACCCACACAATGACGTTTGATGCTTTGCGCTACACCCCCACGAATACCTGCTTCCACAAACATATACATATCGTAATCTGTCAGAAGCTCGAGTTGTACTCCTGTGGTGCGAAGCATCGCATCGAAAGCGAACCCAGGACAGGAAATGTAGTGTGACGGGTCTAGACTGTACGTCTCCAAGCAAAGACTGCGAAAATTCTCGAATACGTCCGCCAAAATCAGGACATCCGTCTTTAGGTACAAGTCAGCGTACTCCCCCAAAGTAGCACACTGAAACTTGTCCCAGACATTTTGTGCGTGAGAGTAATCCGCCTCGGAAATACCAGAATCAGTCAGAATATTAAAGAACTCATCGATAGATGGAAGACTAGTATCGTCTAGTCGAGCAAAAGAATCAACGAAGTCGTAGGGGAAGACTCCCTTGCGAGTAACCAACTCCAACTCATCAGGAGCGAAAAACTCAGCAGTACTGACAAACTTGTCTGCAGGCAAGAACTCTGCGAGCGAAGCAAGACCCCGACTCATGAAACGGAACGTATCGACAAACTGAATGCTGAACTTATCATGCAACTTCTTGGAAAAAGTTATCAACTTCTCTTCCGAATTAGGAATGATGAAGATGTCTTTAGTGTCGTACCCCAACTTCCTGATAATGAAGTTCTGGTCGTACGCCAGGTTGTGGAAGAACACAATCATCTTTTTCGGTCTGCGCCTGAGAAGGTTGCAGTCATTACATGCAGGTCCAATAAATTCGCCGGTGAAGTGATTATGATCACGAACTTTCTTTACGACCCCTCCAAACTTTCCTCCACAGTAGCAACAACACCTTGCTTGCAGAAAAGCAGTGTTTTGTGCATGTGTGAGCGGAGTCATAGGAACAGACATAGAAAATATTTTCTGCACGTCATGTCCAATCTCCACAATGCGGGATATGAATTTATCTTCTGCGTCACAACCGCGATACACTTCAGGCTGTGAAGGAAGTGAAGAAGTGAGGTGTACTGGAATCACGGAGTTATCTGCTTTCACGTAAATGCAGTAGCTGTACGCTTTATGCTTTTGATACTGCAGTGTGTATGCTTCATCAGGATTCGGGTGACATGTATGGATTTTCTCCAGAATAGCTTCAAAGTCGCAATATACCACGATGGGAATTTTATCACTGTGATGGAAGTTTTTGAACTTCAAAACAGGAGGCAAACCATTTTCATCAACCTGGGGCATTTCCATCCTAACAGCAGCATGCTGTTTACAGAGCTCACTGTGTTTTTCCAAACACTGAAGACCAGTAAGCCCGCTAACCCTATCCTGATCATCATAATGCTTGAAGCATCTTTTGCAAACATGAATAGCCTCAGTGTGTGTAGTGATTTGGGACCGAACCAGAGCAGAAAAATTATTGATGTAGGCGAAATGGGACGAATTGTCATTGACCAAGAGCAGAAGATCGAAATGATGTTCTTTTTCTTCAGGAGCGACTCGTGCAGGAACAACATTCAGATTCTCGTCGATACTGTAAATGTTGATGGAGACTCCGGGGTTCTGTTTTTCAAACAGCGGTATTTGCTTGATTGGAGTAGGGGAGTCAATGTTGTTGAAGTTGAACTTCCCCTCCAAGTCATGGTAGCGCTGGTTGACACGTTCAGGATGCTCACCTTCCACGTACTTAACAAGAATTGACCACTTGAAGCACATGTGGTCTTCGAGGTTTTGCGGATTGATCACAGCGTATTTGTCTTTGATGGAAGTAGGTAATTCAATGTAGGAGCTGGCACGGAGTGGATCAAGCTTGTTTATTCGGAGTTGAAGTCGCTTAACGGCCGACAAAGTCCATCCGGACCCCTTACCCATGTAATCTTCCTCCTCCTTGCAGATCTTGGAGATGGACTCGGTAACTGCCTCCTCCACCTCATGAACTGCGTAGAGGGGAACATTCATGGTTTTGAAGGCCCTCTTGTCTTCACAGGCATCTACTGGTTTTTCGTAGTCGCACTCAAGAACGACATTAAACTTCAGCGGTCCATTCTCTTCAATCTCCTCCTCAAGTTGGCTTATTATTTTTGCCTTGATGGAGTCCAGGTACGTACAAATGTCCTTGGCAGAACTTGACGTATTTACAGCAACATAAGTCTTCAAGTTGCCCTTGAATCCCACTTCGGCGGTGATGAAGCCATGGGTATTGGCCAAACCCGCGCCGGTCACCACCTTTGTTCGGCTGGTCGATGGTTTAGGCAGTACTGCTGGCTTAACTGCTGCCATTCTCTGCTTCTTTGTTGGAGGCGGAGCAGGCCCCTTGCACACCTTAATGTGGTTGCGAAGAGTGTCAGCCCTGACGAACTCTTTAGCACAGTTCGTGCAGGAATGTGCTATGCGGTTAGGGTTAAGACCGCAAGCCGACTTCTCATGTAGTCTGGCGACATCAGCACGGGCGAAGGCCTTATAGCAGAAGCTACACCGGGTGCCTGATGTCGTGGCGACAGCACCAGTACATGTTGACAGGTGCTGCTGCATATTGTCGCTGCGTGCGACCATCTTGCCACATAGGTGGCACTGCTGGTAGTCACGATGCTGGTTCTCGGCACACTGTCGCTCGTGCCGGTAGCGGTTCTTAGCTGCCGTGAAGGTAGCAGAGCAGAAACGGCATTTCTGCGCGGTAAATGCCATCTCGACAATCGGTAGACTGGTCTCAACGTACGGAACACGCGAAGGAAGCTCGACGTACGGAGAACTATAACATAAGAATAAAGAAAACAATGTAGCTAGATGTTACATGAAAACAAACATATCCTCAAAACTCTAGCCTCAAGCTTTCTAACCTTAACTACTAGCAATGTTACTAAATAAAAAAGTTGCAAACATAACCTCAAAACTCTAGCCCTCAAGCTTTCTAACCTAACTTGATAGCAATGTAATAAATAAAAAAGTTACAAACATAACCTCAAAACTCTAGCCATCAAGCTTAATAACCTAACTTGATAGCAATGTTACTAAATAAAAAAAGTTGCAAACATAACCTTAAAACTCTAGCCCTCAAGCTTACTAACCTAAACTGTTAGCAATGTTACTAAATAAAAAAAAGTTACAAACATAACCTCAAAGCTACTCCTTCATTCATGTACAATCCTAAAAATGGTAGAATATTTAAAGTACTGATAAAAGTCAAAGCTGAAAAATATTCAATGTTAACTAAAAATGATTGATTACATAACCTCAAAACTACTCTAATGCACAACCCAAAAATGCTAGAATTTTAAAGTACTGTTAAAAGTTTAAGCTAAACAATTCCTGGTTACCCACACATAAGTGTACAGAGAAAAAAACTAGTTAGCTGATAACCTACGAAAAAGCTGAGAAACATTCAATGTTAACGAAACATGTAGCATACCTCAGAAAAAGATGAAGTGGAGCTGTAGAACACAAAGTAGCGTTGGCGGTAGAAATCGTGGTAGCAGCTAAACTCACACACGAACTAGCTCACTCAAACTCCAAGATTACAATGAAGCTCCGACAGCTAATCCCGGCCTTTTATAGCCGCGGACCTGCTTGTTCTTGGAAAAACCATTAGGAACATAGTATTTTTACCGAACCTACCAATAGGAACATAGTATGTGGAGGGGAAGTACCATTGTCTTCGGAAAAACCCAGCATGACTCATGCGCAGGTCGTAGCAGGTCTGTGAGGGGTGGGAGGTAGAAATGTAGGTAATAACTTAACATAGGAAACCACTCTCGGGTAAAACCACTAATGACCTAGGTGATGAGAGATTAGGTCGCGAGGCACTTCATGCATCGTGACTCATCACTCAGAAATGTCGTCTCGCAGTGCCGAGGGGACCCGAACAATAGACTTGACCGTGCATGTCACAACAGATCCATTAGTCGCCCGACTTTGTGGCGCCATGAGGCGCTCAGGTAGCAGTCATGGTCTACGGCAACAGACTCGTTAAAGTGTCATTACGAAGCACTCAAGCTGAGTTCGAGGAAAATACAGCTAAATATTCATTATAGATATGTAAGGAAATAAATAAAAAATAAATCGGGTAAGTTTAATACATTTGTTAAAAGTAAGAACACATTACAAAACTACAACATTAAAAATTTAACCTACATTTATTATGACCAACATTCGTTTAAAATTTTTTAGCATTTCATTGCGAACAATCAGTTGAACATCCACAGAATGACACATTTTGCTGATGTTCCAGGAACAAACCCTTTTCACAACCATTTAAGGAGACTTTCCTTAAGCTCTCTTTTCATTGGTCAAATAAAACATCTCCCTCTCTTCCCCTCATACAATGATGCTGCTTCACCATCACGCTAAAATTCTGTAAGACCAAACAAAATATACTTCCCTTAAACCTTATGGTAGAAATTTCATCCTAGGATGCTGTTACTGCATCTAGAAATTAAAAATTATATTATCTCATACAGGTTTTATTTACATGTTAGACTTAACCATCATACCACACACTGGCTCACACTTACACACACATGCGTGCGCATGCGTGCACTGAGATTAAATACATACTTGCCCACATAATGTACTTTTATTTACAAAGGCAACATATTAAAACACATAATATTTAAATTTTGTGTAGATTGGATGGTACCAGGAAACCATACTGCAAAACGAGCGGACAACACTTGAGTCTTTACTATGATTGGGCTGACGGATTGCCTCTGAACGCCCTTACCTTCAACGACTTAGAATTAATACTTTTATCCATCAAAAAACAAAACAGTTTTACTAAGCAAACATACACCCCACACCCCTCAAAAAATTGTTATTACACAGGGCATTATTTACATGGCAGGAGACCGCACATACGAAGTGCGCAGCTTCAGGTTAGAAATATTGATTAAAATAACTGCTAAAGATGATAATTTGTTTATGAAAAAACTGCACATGAAATACAGACACTTGGTTATTTACACACACATACATACATACATACATACATACATACATACATACATACATACATACATACATACATACATACATACACCCTGCATCGCTTCAGATGGAAGTACGATATTTTGAAAACCACTCAAGACTTACATCTGTTTATGAAAAGGAGCTAAAAATTAAAAATTTTCAAAGTTAATTTTAGAGATGAAACATCATGTGCAAGTCCTTGCATGCGAGAACATTTTATTACGCAATTATCTTCATTTTTCCCAAACCATAGGTCTGATGTCTGGATACCACACAAATCTCATACTTAACATATGCACTACGAGATGACTGCGCGCCAGTCCAAGCCCCCTGCGCTTAGAGACGAAACTGCACTAGAAGCGTTAGCAAGCATTGCAATTATCTCGCTTCAGTAATGCAGATTCACCTCTGACTAGGTGGACCTCCTGAAACACTAAACATAGGACAGTGAAACACATTAAAATAATGCATTTCAAAATAATTGAATAATATAAAACACTGCATATTTCTCTAGAATCACCACGCAACTGACAGCCCTTTCAATCACAATTCTGCGAATGCTATCACAGAATGCTATATTAAGAAAGAAAGGATCATTCATTCCTTCATTATGGAACACAGTAATACATCACATGAAGAGAAACAAAAAAGGAACACACTTCGTTCTTAGACTCGTGCCGCCTCCTTGACAGAGAGAAAAGTTTTTACACATAAAATAGTATATATTTCTTTTCCAGCGATGAAGCTGTACTAATATCACCTTGACAAGCTTAGATGATCTAGGGAGAGACAAAGTAAATTAATTAACAATAAAAAAGTCGACTAAAATCATTTACAAACAATATACTTAATATTTCTTCGATTACATATTTTTCTCAATTTAATAAATGTGTGAACACAAAAATTTCCTTAAATCACTATTTATCAATTTTAAACTCTCATGTACATCAGGAAAAAATATATAGTTTCAGGCATTATTAGTTGTAATGTAAAAAATTCAAAACAGTTTCTTTGTGGGATGTGGAATGCTCACTCACGATCGAAAAAAGGAGGTGCTTCGCTGTAACACAAGGGGAGGGGGAAACCATCTTTAAAGTTGTCGTTGCTCATATATTTGGATATATAGTAATCAAGCAAGTAATAACATTTGGTGGTATAATCTCCGGCTGATTAAAGTTTATTTGCTAACATGAATTCACAAATTAAACGAATCTCTAAGTACATTTGCTTATCTTTTATAGAAAAAAAATGCACAGATTGATTTTTTATCATAAATAACCAGGAGCACACTAAAAAAACCAACGAAATTCTCGCCAATAATAACCAACAGCACGCGAACAATAGAAAAAAAAACATTTTCTCAGTAATCATATACAGCATGCGGAGAAAATCACCAAAATATTGTCAAGAATATCCATTAATACATGTAGAATACCAATAAAGTCTTGACATAAAAAAGGCTGAAGTGCACAGACAAAAATCATCAAATTCTTGTCAGGTAAAAAAAGCAGAAGCACATGAAAAAAAAAACCCAACAAAATTCTAACACAGTAAAGTTGAAGCACACGTAGAAATCTATCGAAATTTCATGTGAAAAAATAGGAGCACTCAGAGAAAACCATCAGGGAGAAGATGTTTAAAAACATCATAAATTATCAATTGTTTAAGCAAAGAGTTCACAAGCTGACTTGTGCTAGAACTCTCATGTTACTTAAGCAAAGAGTTCACAAGCTGACTTGTGCTAGAACTCTCATGTTGCTTAAGCAAAGAGTTCACAAGCTGACTTGTGCTAGAACTCTCATGTAGCTTAAGCAATGAGTTCACAAGCTGACTTGTGCTAGAACTCTCATGTTGCTTAAGCAAAGAGATCTGGCACAAGTCAGCTTGTGAACTCTTTGCTTAAACAATTGATAATTTATGATGTTTTTAAACATCTTCTCCCTGATGGTTTTCTCTGAGTGCTCCTATTTTTTCACATGAAATTTCGATAGATTTCTACGTGTGCTTCAACTTTACTGTGTTAGAATTTTGTTGGGTTTTTTTTTTTCATGTGCTTCTGCTTTTTTTACCTGACAAGAATTTGATGATTTTTGTCTGTGCACTTCAGCCTTTTTTATGTCAAGACTTTATTGGTATTCTACATGTATTAATGGATATTCTTGACAATATTTTGGTGATTTTCTCCGCAAGCTGTATATGATTACTGAGAAAATGTTTTTTTTTCTATTGTTCGCGTGCTGTTGGTTATTATTGGCGAGAATTTCGTTGGTTTTTTTAGTGTGCTCCTGGTTATTTATGATAAAAAATCAATCTGTGCATTTTTTTTCTATAAAAGATAAGCAAATGTACTTAGAGATTCGTTTAATTTGTGAATTCATGTTAGCAAATAAACTTTAATCAGCCGGAGATTATACCACCAAATGTTATTACTTGCTTGATTACTATATATCCAAATATATGAGCAACGACAACTTTAAAGATGGTTTCCCCCTCCCCTTGTGTTACAGCGAAGCACCTCCTTTTTTCGATCGTGAGTGAGCATTCCACATCCCACAAAGAAACTGTTTTGAATTTTTTACATTACAACTAATAATGCCTGAAACTATATATTTTTTCCTGATGTACATGAGAGTTTAAAATTGATAAATAGTGATTTAAGGAAATTTTTGTGTTCACACATTTATTAAATTGAGAAAAATATGTAATCGAAGAAATATTAAGTATATTGTTTGTAAATGATTTTAGTCGACTTTTTTATTGTTAATTAATTTACTTTGTCTCTCCCTAGATCATCTAAGCTTGTCAAGGTGATATTAGTACAGCTTCATCGCTGGAAAAGAAATATATACTATTTTATGTGTAAAAACTTTTCTCTCTGTCAAGGAGGCGGCACGAGTCTAAGAACGAAGTGTGTTCCTTTTTTGTTTCTCTTCATGTGATGTATTACTGTGTTCCATAATGAAGGAATGAATGATCCTTTCTTTCTTAATATAGCATTCTGTGATAGCATTCGCAGAATTGTGATTGAAAGGGCTGTCAGTTGCGTGGTGATTCTAGAGAAATATGCAGTGTTTTATATTATTCAATTATTTTGAAATGCATTATTTTAATGTGTTTCACTGTCCTATGTTTAGTGTTTCAGGAGGTCCACCTAGTCAGAGGTGAATCTGCATTACTGAAGCGAGATAATTGCAATGCTTGCTAATGCTTCTAGTGCAGTTTCGTCTCTAAGCGCAGGGGGCTTGGACTGGCGCGCAGTCATCTCGTAGTGCATATGTTAAGTATGAGATTTGTGTGGTATCCAGACATCAGACCTATGGTTTGGGAAAAATGAAGATAATTGCGTAATAAAATGTTCTCGCATGCAAGGACTTCCACATGATGTTTCATCTCTAAAATTAACTTTGAAAATTTTTAATTTTTAGCTCCTTTTCATAAACAGATGTAAGTCTTGAGTGGTTTTCAAAATATCGTACTTCCATCTGAAGCGATGCAGGGTGTATGTATGTATGTATGTATGTATGTATGTATGTATGTATGTATGTATGTATGTGTGTGTAAATAACCAAGTGTCTGTATTTCATGTGCAGTTTTTTCATAAACAAATTATCATCTTTAGCAGTTATTTTAATCAATATTTCTAACCTGAAGCTGCGCACTTCGTATGTGCGGTCTCCTGCCATGTAAATAATGCCCTGTGTAATAACAATTTTTTGAGGGGTGTGGGGTGTATGTTTGCTTAGTAAAACTGTTTTGTTTTTTGATGGATAAAAGTATTAATTCTAAGTCGTTGAAGGTAAGGGCGTTCAGAGGCAATCCGTCAGCCCAATCATAGTAAAGACTCAAGTGTTGTCCGCTCGTTTTGCAGTATGGTTTCCTGGTACCATCCAATCTACACAAAATTTAAATATTATGTGTTTTAATATGTTGCCTTTGTAAATAAAAGTACATTATGTGGGCAAGTATGTATTTAATCTCAGTGCACGCATGCGCACGCATGTGTGTGTAAGTGTGAGCCAGTGTGTGGTATGATGGTTAAGTCTAACATGTAAATAAAACCTGTATGAGATAATATAATTTTTAATTTCTAGATGCAGTAACAGCATCCTAGGATGAAATTTCTACCATAAGGTTTAAGGGAAGTATATTTTGTTTGGTCTTACAGAATTTTAGCGTGATGGTGAAGCAGCATCATTGTATGAGGGGAAGAGAGGGAGATGTTTTATTTGACCAATGAAAAGAGAGCTTAAGGAAAGTCTCCTTAAATGGTTGTGAAAAGGGTTTGTTCCTGGAACATCAGCAAAATGTGTCATTCTGTGGATGTTCAACTGATTGTTCGCAATGAAATGCTAAAAAATTTTAAACGAATGTTGGTCATAATAAATGTAGGTTAAATTTTTAATGTTGTAGTTTTGTAATGTGTTCTTACTTTTAACAAATGTATTAAACTTACCCGATTTATTTTTTATTTATTTCCTTACATATCTATAATGAATATTTAGCTGTATTTTCCTCGAACTCAGCTTGAGTGCTTCGTAATGACACTTTAACGAGTCTGTTGCCGTAGACCATGACTGCTACCTGAGCGCCTCATGGCGCCACAAAGTCGGGCGACTAATGGATCTGTTGTGACATGCACGGTCAAGTCTATTGTTCGGGTCCCCTCGGCACTGCGAGACGACATTTCTGAGTGATGAGTCACGATGCATGAAGTGCCTCGCGACCTAATCTCTCATCACCTAGGTCATTAGTGGTTTTACCCGAGAGTGGTTTCCTATGTTAAGTTATTACCTACATTTCTACCTCCCACCCCTCACAGACCTGCTACGACCTGCGCATGAGTCATGCTGGGTTTTTCCGAAGACAATGGTACTTCCCCTCCACATACTATGTTCCTATTGGTAGGTTCGGTAAAAATACTATGTTCCTAATGGTTTTTCCAAGAACAAGCAGGTCCGCGGCTATAAAAGGCCGGGATTAGCTGTCGGAGCTTCATTGTAATCTTGGAGTTTGAGTGAGCTAGTTCGTGTGTGAGTTTAGCTGCTACCACGATTTCTACCGCCAACGCTACTTTGTGTTCTACAGCTCCACTTCATCTTTTTCTGAGGTATGCTACATGTTTCGTTAACATTGAATGTTTCTCAGCTTTTTCGTAGGTTATCAGCTAACTAGTTTTTTTCTCTGTACACTTATGTGTGGGTAACCAGGAATTGTTTAGCTTAAACTTTTAACAGTACTTTAAAATTCTAGCATTTTTGGGTTGTGCATTAGAGTAGTTTTGAGGTTATGTAATCAATCATTTTTAGTTAACATTGAATATTTTTCAGCTTTGACTTTTATCAGTACTTTAAATATTCTACCATTTTTAGGATTGTACATGAATGAAGGAGTAGCTTTGAGGTTATGTTTGTAACTTTTTTTTATTTAGTAACATTGCTAACAGTTTAGGTTAGTAAGCTTGAGGGCTAGAGTTTTAAGGTTATGTTTGCAACTTTTTTTATTTAGTAACATTGCTATCAAGTTAGGTTATTAAGCTTGATGGCTAGAGTTTTGAGGTTATGTTTGTAACTTTTTTATTTATTACATTGCTATCAAGTTAGGTTAGAAAGCTTGAGGGCTAGAGTTTTGAGGTTATGTTTGCAACTTTTTTATTTAGTAACATTGCTAGTAGTTTAGGTTAGAAAGCTTGAGGCTAGAGTTTTGAGGATATGTTTGTTTTCATGTAACATCTAGCTACATTGTTTTCTTTATTCTTATGTTATAGTTCTCCGTACGTCGAGCTTCCTTCGCGTGTTCCGTACGTTGAGACCAGTCTACCGATTGCCGAGATGGCATTTACCGCGCAGAAATGCCGTTTCTGCTCTGCTACCTTCACGGCAGCTAAGAACCGCTACCGGCACGAGCGACAGTGTGCCGAGAACCAGCATCGTGACTACCAGCAGTGCCACCTATGTGGCAAGATGGTCGCACGCAGCGACAAGATGCAGCAGCACCTGTCAACATGTACTGGTGCTGTCGCCACGACATCAGGCACCCGGTGTAGCTTCTGCTATAAGGCCTTCGCCCGTGCTGATGTCGCCAGACTACATGAGAAGTCGGCTTGCGGTCTTAACCCTAACCGCATAGCACATTCCTGCACGAACTGTGCTAAAGAGTTCGTCAGGGCTGACACTCTTCGCAACCACATTAAGGTGTGCAAGGGGCCTGCTCCGCCTCCAACAAAGAAGCAGAGAATGGCAGCAGTTAAGCCAGCAGTACTGCCTAAACCATCGACCAGCCGAACAAAGGTGGTGACCGGCGCGGGTTTGGCCAATACCCATGGCTTCATCACCGCCGAAGTGGGATTCAAGGGCAACTTGAAGACTTATGTTGCTGTAAATACGTCAAGTTCTGCCAAGGACATTTGTACGTACCTGGACTCCATCAAGGCAAAAATAATAAGCCAACTTGAGGAGGAGATTGAAGAGAATGGACCGCTGAAGTTTAATGTCGTTCTTGAGTGCGACTACGAAAAACCAGTAGATGCCTGTGAAGACAAGAGGGCCTTCAAAACCATGAATGTTCCCCTCTACGCAGTTCATGAGGTGGAGGAGGCAGTTACCGAGTCCATCTCCAAGATCTGCAAGGAGGAGGAAGATTACATGGGTAAGGGGTCCGGATGGACTTTGTCGGCCGTTAAGCGACTTCAACTCCGAATAAACAAGCTTGATCCACTCCGTGCCAGCTCCTACATTGAATTACCTACTTCCATCACAGACAAATACGCTGTGATCAATCCGCAAAACCTCGAAGACCACATGTGCTTCAAGTGGTCAATTCTTGTTAAGTACGTGGAAGGTGAGCATCCTGAACGTGTCAACCAGCGCTACCATGACTTGGAGGGGAAGTTCAACTTCAACAACATTGACTCCCCTACTCCAATCAAGCAAATACCGCTGTTTGAAAAACAGAACCCCGGAGTCTCCATCAACATTTACAGTATCGACGAGAATCTGAATGTTGTTCCTGCACGAGTCGCTCCTGAAGAAAAAGAACATCATTTCGATCTTCTGCTCTTGGTCAATGACAATTCGTCCCATTTCGCCTACATCAATAATTTTTCTGCTCTGGTTCGGTCCCAAATCACTACACACACTGAGGCTATTCATGTTTGCAAAAGATGCTTCAAGCATTATGATGATCAGGATAGGGTTAGCGGGCTTACTGGTCTTCAGTGTTTGGAAAAACACAGTGAGCTCTGTAAACAGCATGCTGCTGTTAGGATGGAAATGCCCCAGGTTGATGAAAATGGTTTGCCTCCTGTTTTGAAGTTCAAAAACTTCCATCACAGTGATAAAATTCCCATCGTGGTATATTGCGACTTTGAAGCTATTCTGGAGAAAATCCATACATGTCACCCGAATCCTGATGAAGCATACACACTGCAGTATCAAAAGCATAAAGCATACAGCTACTGCATTTACGTGAAAGCAGATAACTCCGTGATTCCAGTACACCTCACTTCTTCACTTCCTTCACAGCCTGAAGTGTATCGCGGTTGTGACGCAGAAGATAAATTCATATCCCGCATTGTGGAGATTGGACATGACGTGCAGAAAATATTTTCTATGTCTGTTCCTATGACTCCGCTCACACATGCACAAAACACTGCTTTTCTGCAAGCAAGGTGTTGTTGCTACTGTGGAGGAAAGTTTGGAGGGGTCGTAAAGAAAGTTCGTGATCATAATCACTTCACCGGCGAATTTATTGGACCTGCATGTAATGACTGCAACCTTCTCAGGCGCAGACCGAAAAAGATGATTGTGTTCTTCCACAACCTGGCGTACGACCAGAACTTCATTATCAGGAAGTTGGGGTACGACACTAAAGACATCTTCATCATTCCTAATTCGGAAGAGAAGTTGATAACTTTTTCCAAGAAGTTGCATGATAAGTTCAGCATTCAGTTTGTCGATACGTTCCGTTTCATGAGTCGGGGTCTTGCTTCGCTCGCAGAGTTCTTGCCTGCAGACAAGTTTGTCAGTACTGCTGAGTTTTTCGCTCCTGATGAGTTGGAGTTGGTTACTCGCAAGGGAGTCTTCCCCTACGACTTCGTTGATTCTTTTGCTCGACTAGACGATACTAGTCTTCCATCTATCGATGAGTTCTTTAATATTCTGACTGATTCTGGTATTTCCGAGGCGGATTACTCTCACGCACAAAATGTCTGGGACAAGTTTCAGTGTGCTACTTTGGGGGAGTACGCTGACTTGTACCTAAAGACGGATGTCCTGATTTTGGCGGACGTATTCGAGAATTTTCGCAGTCTTTGCTTGGAGACGTACAGTCTAGACCCGTCACACTACATTTCCTGTCCTGGGTTCGCTTTCGATGCGATGCTTCGCACCACAGGAGTACAACTCGAGCTTCTGACAGATTACGATATGTATATGTTTGTGGAAGCAGGTATTCGTGGGGGTGTAGCGCAAAGCATCAAACGTCATTGTGTGGGTAACAACAAATACGTTCCTGAGACACATGATGTGTCCAAGCCATCCACATATCTACAGTACATTGATGCAAATAATTTGTACGGGTGGGCGATGTCGCTGTCGCTTCCGATTCGACATTTCAAATGGTCAGACACATCTATTGATGTCATGACTATTCCAGAAAATTCTCCTATCGGGTACATTATCGAATGTGACGTGGAGTACCCTACTGAACTCCACGAAAGTCACAAAGACCTTCCGTTTCTCCCCATCAATCAATGTCCGCCCGGCTCCAAACAATCAAAGCTCATGACAACACTAGAAATTAAGGAACATTACATTGTACACTACAGAAACCTCCAGCAAGCAGTATCACATGGGTTGATAGTTACTAAGGTACACAGAGTCCTCCAGTTTGAGCAGTCGGTGTGGTTGGAGCCATACATTAAGCTCAACACCAATAAGCGCAAGGCTGCAGCCAACGAATTCGAGAATGAGTTCTTTAAGCTCGTTGTAAACAGTACTTTCGGGAAACTGATGGAGAACAAGAGGCGGAGGCTCAAAATTGAGTTGGTATGTTCCGAGAAGCGGTTCAAGAAACTGGTGTGTCGTCCATCCTTCAAGGACCGCACAATGTATGAACCGAACTTGACTCTAGTCCATCTGAACCATGAGACCATAATTTTCGATAAGCCAATCTATGCCGGACTCGCAGTACTTGATCTCTCAAAAACACTCATGTACGACTTCCATTACAGCACAATGAAACCCAGATATGCAGAAAACATTCATCTGGCATACATGGACACCGATAGTTTCGTATACGAGATACAAACCGATGATTTCTACCATGACCTCAAAGCCGATCCTACACTCATGGAGAAGTTCGACACCAGCTGCTACCCTTCCGACCACCCTTGCTTCTCCCCATCAACAAAAAGGTTGTCGGAAAGTTTAAGGATGAGTGTGGGGGGAAAGTGATGAGTGAGTTTGTCGGTCTGCAGGCCAAACTGTATGCATACAAGTGTGGTGACAAAGTTGAGAAGAAGGCCAAGGGTATCCAGCGGTGTGTGGTCAAAAACCGCATAACATTCAGTGACTACCTGGATGCCCTGCACGATCACCACACACGACGAGTAGCAGTTAGGGCCATACGCTCGAGGCAGCAGGTGCTCTATAGCGAGAGCACAAATAAGCTGGCCATAACATGGGAGGATGATAAGCGCCAAATATGTGAGGATGGCATCCATACGGTTCCCCACGGCTATGTTGGAGATGAATTATCTGTTGTATAGTTCCAGTCTTTTTGTTGTAAACAGTTTTCGTTTTTGTATATAGTTTCTGTTTTTTTTATAGCTTCGTTTGACAAGTATATTTTTCTCTCCTTGAGGGTTTTGTTTTGTACAATATATTTCTTTGATTCAGTAAATATAATTTTACCTACATATCGCTTATTATTTTTTTTTAATTAATGCCCTATATTCCTCAAGGTACTTATACTTAATTTGATATCGTAAAATGATCATGTAATTAGACACAAACACCTAAAATATCTGCTTCCATGCAGCTTTTAAACACAGGAACGCAAACACGAACACTAAGAAATGATATTATACACAAACACCTAAATATCTGCTTCCATGCAGTTTTAAACACGAATACACAAACATTAATTTATTTAGTATGTTTACATGTATGATAGGACTATGAAAAATTTCTGGTCAGCTAAGATGGAGTAATAAATGTTTTTTAAATTATCATTACTTTAACTAACGCATCCACAACGACAGTATTGATAACATATATTTTAGTTAAAACCTATAAGTGATAAGACTTTAAGAAAAAATGTCGGTTACAACAACAAAGTGACTGTGGATTTTGTGGATCTTGTGGATTCTGTGGATTTTGGTCTATAAGGTTCATAACAGTGTTGGTAGAGAATTGTAACTCGACCTTACATACACTAACATACTTTAGAAACCTACAACCGATGACGACACCCACCAGATGAAATCAAGATGGTAGTCTCCACTAAATAAGATGGCTGCCTCCAGCAGACAACGATGGTATATTTTTTTTCCTGATTTTCTAAGTCAATAATTATGATTTTCCAAGATGGTGGATGTAACGAAAAATTGTAACAGGAATGAGTGGGGTGTTCGATGACGATGTCATTGTAACAGAGGGGTGGGGGTGCTAGATGATGTATTTGTAATTTAGAGGAGTGGGGTGTTCGATGCGTAGGTTTTTAATTAAAATTTTATTAAATAATATTTTTAATTTTATTTTAAAATTTTGATTATTTAATTTTTTTAAATTTTAAATTTTTTTCATTAAAATCGGATAATAAATAAAGATTTTCAAGATGGCGGACGAAACTCAAAATGGCGGAATGATCTAGAAAACAAAATGGAGGAAAGTTCTAGAAAAACAAAATGGCCTCCGGGTTCAAAGGTCAAGGTCAAATCCAAGATGGCTGCAGGAAGTGATGTAATCCAAGATGGCCGCCGGAAATGACGTAATCCAAGATGGCCGCCGGAAATGACGTAATCCAAGATGGTCGCCGGAAGTGACGTAAACCAAGATGGCCGCCGTGGCTCCCCGGCTCCCCCACCACCCACCGGTGTCCCCATACATACTATAATTACCTACTCATAACTGGTGAGTAATGAAAGACTCGCTTACACACGCACACACACATATATAATATATATTATATATACATGTATACGTGTCACATTTTAGCTTTCCGCATACGGCATTCGGTTGGAGTAATTTCGTGAATGGGACGGGAATGCGTAAAATCTTTGCGTCTGCGCAGAAGTCTCCGAAACATCGAAATGGCAGACCCGCGTAATTTGATCGTATGTGTGCATGTGTGTGTATATTATACTTATATATGGACAGGATACTGAAACTCTGAATAAGAGTCGGGAAGAGACTATTCCCGAAATTTTGGGAATTAAATTTTCTCCTCGGGATAGTACCTCGGAAAAATATAATTTTTAAAAGTAAAAACAGCCAGTAAATTAATTTTTTTTTAAAACATTGTATGCCTTCACCATCTACGTCTCGTAACAAACCCTAACTTGGCACATGTATTGGACAAAGCACAAAGAGATCACAAAAGCATACACAAGTAGACTTATTTGTGAAACGTAAATTGACACAAGTTCCTAAACACCGTTAAAAATAAAACTCTGTTTAGAAGTATTCACAAGGGCTGGAAAACAAAAATATCCATAAATCTCTTATTAAGCAAACCATAAAATTAATTCAATTTTTTGTGAATCTAATATTTTTTAATCTAAAACTTTTGCCAGACACAATTTTTTGTAAGATGAACCACTGCTGCAAGTGATTAAAAAAACAGGGTTACAATATTTAAAAAAATCATAATTTCATTACCATCTACACTATTAAATTCGTTGTTATTTATTGTAAAATCTTTAAATATTATATCTTACTTTCGTTGTGAAATAATTATTTTAACACTAACCATTACTGTAAAGGGTGGAGAAAAACAAGGGTAAAATGACAAATATATTCATTAAATCCCTTACTATGCACATTAAATCGATTGAAATTGTTTTTTAACCTTATAAATATTTTCATAAACTTTTAACCCAAAATTTTTCGGTATAACCAACCATTGTGTTGCCATTTAATTCTGTTGTCTTGTACAAGCCGCCTGTCGTAAATTGAACACTTCAAATAAAAGTATTTAACATTACATTTGGTGCTATTTAACGTTTAATTTGGTTCCAATTTTTATAATTATGACGTATCAATTATTTAAGTTGTATTTTTAAAATCTTGTTTTTATAGCTCAACGAATTTCTTTCGTACCTTTTTTTTCCTTTTATTTTAAATTTTGTAATCCGCACGATATATGTAGGTATCACCCGGACTATTAGGCGAGTTAGGTAAAAAGCACCAACTTATCCGAGTTGCTTCTCATTCATTTAAAGCTGATTGGCTAACTGTAGAGAAATATTGGAAATTCTGCACCGCTCAAATTACAGAAAGTGAAAGTTCTGAAAGAATAATTCTTTGGCAGTGACAATGTCCTAAAACTCATGGGGAGACGAGACAAACGATAAAGTGCCTCTTATATATATCGCATATTTAAGCAGTTGAAATAAAATTTTTTAGCTACATTCACACATCTAAAGTGCACCATTCGTATATAAGTTTTATATAAATAAAATTAATATTTAACAATTTTTAACTCCGCTGTGCGTCTCAACCGAATCACTAAGAAAAAACAGAATTTCAAACTGTTTAATTACTTTAGCATGGACGACTTACATAGATGAACAATAAAAAAACATACAAAGAATGATTTTGAGAGTAGCTGTGCGCGCAGCAAAATAAATAAAACGTAAGTAGTTATAACCAGGGGCGTAGCCGGGGGGGGGGGGGTTAGGGGTTCAAACACCCCCCCCCCCCCTAGCACCAAATCTTTAATTAATTTCTTATTCATTACTCAAACAAATTTCATATTAAAATTAATAAAGTTTTTACCATTACAATACTTAAATTTAAGTACCGAAAACCGCTAAAATAGCACTATTTTACACCTTTAAAATCCAAATTTTCCCGGGGGAGGACCCCCGGACCCACCGCTTTAATACAGGGGGGGGGGGTGTTGCATGCTTCTTAACACCCCCCCCTACACAAATCCTGGCTACGCCACTGGTTATAACGTATGCTTCAACTGCAGTTCTCGCCTTCTCTGCTGGTAGCCCCGTGATACCATCCACTTGAACTCTTTTACCAAGAAACAGCAAAAAGAATAAAAGTCAAAGCCAAACGTTCTTTCCTCTCTTAAAACTCCTTCCTTCTATTACTTTTCTGTTTTTAATGGTAGTAGTAATGATTTTGTTATAAGATTATTTAATGACCTAGAATCTGTAGTGACCGTTTCTAATTTCTATTTTTTTTTTAACCAGAGTTGTACTTATATTTTAACTTATGCAATACTCCTATGATCGACACTTACGATTATTCTGATTGATTGCGTTTTTTATTTGCTCATTTAGTTACAGGGCTATGGAAAAATTTATAATAAATTGAATATTCCAAGGACAGAGGTTTTGTTCAAGAAAATGGGTAGCTGGCCCCCTTTAGCGGATCCAGAAGGGGGGGGGGGGCATAGCGGCATGGCCCTCCCCTGAACCCGGAATAAATACATACATACATATTTAATTTTCTCCTAACTTCTTTACCATAGTTTCTCCAAATTTACTTAAGTGTTATTTCATTGCAGTGCTATAGATAACGGGACGTTTTTGAACTACAGATAAAAACCAACTAAATATTTAAATTACCAAATGTACGAAAATTGTTTTGGAAAAATTTAAGTTGGCTCTCCCCTGATCTTCATTCTTGTTATCCTCCCTTGCTGGCCCATTGGCGGCTTCAGGATGACTTTTCGGGAGGGGCTATCGCACAAAGAAAGGTCGTAGTTGCAAAAAATGAAAGTGGTCAGATATTGGCCTTGGAATATTATTTACAAATTACAGGTTTCAAATACAGAACCTTAGTAGCTCCATGCAACTTTTGATGAGATAAAAGTTTTAACATATGAAATGAAATAATTAATTAAACATAAATATACACTAATAAATTATATTGGTCTCGGGAGGGGCTATCGCCCCCACCGCCCCCCTTCTGGAGCCGCGCTTGTGCTGGCCAAACTGTGACAGTTTTCATGCTATTGTGAGTGATGTATCAGTTTGAAGTCATTCTGAAGTAGGCACGGAATTCGGACCACTGGAACACCCTTAACGTGATCCCTCGCGTGATGGCGGTGACAGGGTGTCCACATGGGGAAAATTTTTCTTACCAACTTAGGCGAGAAAAAAGTACTAGATTTGAAAAAAAAAGTACTAAATTATAATTTGTTATGGTTTTAACAATTTAGGAAGTTATTATGACATTGCAATGCTCTAACTTAAACATCACACCACACACACACACACATACATTCCATAGTTTTTTAAAAAATAATTACGCTTAGTAATAAAACATCTTGGAGTTACTGTAATAATATTATATTAAAGAAAAAAAATACTAGATCTAAGCGTAAATGTACTTGACCACTAAAAAAACTTATAAAAGTACTAGATCTAGTCAGGGCCGGCGCGTCCATACAGGCGAACTAGGCAACCGCCTAGGGCGCCAAGTAGCTGGGTGGTGGGGGGGGGGGGGGGGGGGCGCAGCACGAAACATAACAGCTGATATAATATGTTTAACTATTATTTAAACTAGATGAAAATGAATTTTTTGTAACAGTTTGGAATGTTTTTTATTGATATAAGTAATTATTTAAAGTCCACGGTGACCTGTTCATGATTTGTAATAAGTAAAGAAGTAAAAAAAAAAAAAAACACAAGCCTGCTTACATTTGATTGTTCACAAAATCTTAGGCTTACGTGATGTATTTTGAGGCAAGGCAATTATTTTTGTGGTGTCCAGCCGAGAAGAGGGGGGGGGGGGGGCATTAAGGTTTTTCGCCTAGGGCGCCAATTTACCTTGCACCGGCCCTGGATCTAGTACGAAAGTACTGTGGACACCCTGGGCGGTGATTCCAGAAAACCCCGCCCGGCGCGCCTCGTGTGCTGTCCGGCTAGTTGGTGGTTCAGCCGCAGCGCCGCGCCACCGTCGCCGCGTCTCCCCATGTAAGGTGGGGGGAGGGAAAAACCTGTTTGGGGCGAGGCGGCCGCGTCTTGTCAGTCAGTCGCTACCAGGGAGTCAGGAGAAGTAGCTTTCGGTTTCTTCGGGGCGCGAGAGAGATAGAGAGATAGAGAGATAGAGAAGTCTTCTACTACAAAAAGGCGCGTGTGCTCGTGTGAACGTTTGGTGCGGCGAACTTGAAGAGTTTATATTTTTAAAAGAAGAAAGCCAACGGCGCGTGCATCATGGGTAACTGTTGCTCCTCGTGCGCCTCGTTCCGGGCGGTGTTCAAGCCCAACGAGGGAGGCATGCCGCTGACGACGCTGTCTGGCGGGGCCTGCCGGAAGCCCAGCTGTCTGCCCAAACCCCCCACCACCACCCCGACCTCCACTGATGCCGCCGACGGCGGTGAGTTGAGGCACCTGCCGTCTACCGTCTAGAGGTGTAAAAGTAACAAAAAAAAAAAAGCGTACCCGTATGTATTCGTTACTATAACAATCAGTACTCGTTACTATAGTATCGTTACTCGTTACTTCTGATACCGCATTACATGCAACGAATCGAGTCGTATTGCGTACGCGTACAGTATGACGTCGCGTAAATAATAATAAATAGAATATATACAATTAACAATATTTGATAATTAACAGTTATTGTTAACCAAGAAACAATTAAATCTCATTAGAGCGGCTTTATTATATTATCTCTTTTAAGATAATAAAAAAAAACGTTAAAATTCGCGATAATAAAAAAACAAAAACGTACATATTTCTAATTTGTAAAAAATACTTTCTTTCGTTGTTTCTGTTCCAATCTCAAACTTTGTCTACACACACAACCTTTAATAAACAGTAAAAAACTTGGACGACGAATTTCCAAATTATGCTTTACTTAATAAACAAACATCGTTCTTTGTAACGTAAATTAATCGAATATGCGCGCGCATGCGTGAAACGTACGAAAAATGCGAGTAACGAAATGCAGCCGTGTGTAACGTTTCGTTACTCGTATATAGACGGCGCACCCGTTACTCAGTAACGAATACATACGGTTTGCTACAGCTCTACTACCGTCCACAACAGACAGGGACGTCGGAACGTTTTCAAGAGAAGAGGGGGGGGGGGGGCGAAAAATGTATCACACTTTACCTCAGTCCTAGAGCGGGGGTTCCGGGTGCCTTCCCCCGGAAAAATTTGGAATTTTAGATACAAAATTGTGCTATTTAATGAGTTTCCGAACCAAAATATTAAATATACCATTCCAAGAATTTGATGACGTAGTATGTATTAAATATGGATTAAAATATCGTGGGTAGTGGGTGACAAATAACCTAACCCGTGCGATCACTACCCCTTAACTTCGGTCTTGGAATTTTTTATTTCAATAGATGGAATGGCTTGATACTCTGACAGTAGATGTAGTACAATTTAAATAAAAATAACATCTAGAAATTTGCAATCATTTTACAGTATATTGACAATCATAAATTTGATTTTCTAATCAATGTGATCACCAATGCAACGTTTGTAACTACTGGTTGAGAAAAATACTACTAGGACCAAACATTTATTCTGGGAAAAGGAGGGGGGCGAAATGCTACTCTCGCCCCCCCCCCCCCCCCCTCGTTCATAACCGAACGGGGGCGACTCACCCCTGCTGCCCCCCCTGTTCCGATGTCCCTGACAACAGAAGTCTGTTTTAAGGGATTTCTCCCCCTCTTTAGTATTCCGAACACCACACTGATGTTAAGTTATTTTGAAGTTATCTTTCGTTAGGATGTAAAAGATAAGACTCAATTTATCCTTGAGCAAGTTTATATCCGTTATACGAAACGGTAATTTCATATTTGTTTGTATCTAAGGCAAGAGGGTGTAAATATTTTTGGATATTGTAGAGATTTTGTGTTGTAGAAAAAACAATATCAGATGACTGCAGATAAAAACCCAGCCCTCTTAGCCGTGTGGCCCTGTCCGTCCTGGGGCCCCAATGGGCGTGGATACGGAATAAGCCGTATACGCGAAACAGGAGAGGTGTTAGAGATCCAGCTATGTCCATAGGCTGAGGCTACCCATCCCAGCTTCGACACCACCTTCAACCCCCGCCTCACTCAGCTAACCAGACAATTGGCTGCGTCCTAAGCCCTTAGACGTTATCAGCACTGCTGGCGCCTACCACCGTCCACAACAGTCCCGAACCTGCGTGACAGTCCGTGCAGGGTGTCCACAAGGAAAAAAAAAATATTTCGTACCAAATTAGGCGAGAAAAAAGTTTATGACATTGCAATGCTCGAACTTAAATATCACACCACACACACATACATTCCATAGTTTTTAAAAATAATTTCGATTAATAATAAAACATATTGGAGTTAACTGTAATATTATTATATTAAAGGAAAAACTACTAGATCTGAGCATAAATGTACTAGACCACTAAAAAAAATATAAAAGTATTAGATCTAGTACGTACTAACTGTGGACACCCTGAGTCCGGGTCCGTATCCTAACGTGAATGACGTCACAGTGTCGAACTGAAAACGGCCCTTCTACACAGTTGCCATGTGCGATGTCCTAATCTATCGGTTACCAAAGTACTCACCAGAGCACAGTCGAATTTGTATAAGTGTAGTACATGTAATGACGTTAGATATTAAAATAACTCTTGAATAATAATTTTCATCAAAACAGTCCAGATTGTTACAGCTTATTGAAGAATGTTTGAAATTTTCGAATTAACGACGTGTGTACAGGAAAACGTCTGTCGGGTCTACTAGTATATATATATGTATATATAAATATATATATATATATATATATATATTCAACTGTTTGTTATTTTAATGCTCTGTAAATGTGTACGCAGCTTAAGTTTTCAATATTTAGCTTAACTTGTGAAATTTGTGGGAGGTCAATAATATTAACTAATTCTGTAACGCGAAAGTAAAGTCATAATAAATGTCCGTTGTTTTCTGTTTACATTTTTTTTTTTAAAACGGGAGCAGGATACAGCGTATCTCACGAGTGTTCGTTCTTAGCTATCTAGGGACACAGATATTGGGACAGAAAAGTTCAAGTTGACCGGTGTGTTGGAAAAATCGCCCACACCACGCATGACGTCAGAGGATCACGTGAGCCAATCGGTGATCAGTGTCCGTCAGACACAAGTTTAGGACACTGCAATTGTAGACGGGTCTTTGGACCAATCATTCTTTCTCACACATCATCTGCATTTGACGTACGCCATTGCTTGCTTGCACTCTTTAAGTCATAGATAGAGACCTGAAAAATTCGCGGGTTCATTTCGTGTTATGCTAAAATTCAAATAATTATAAATTAGTGCTGCTTCTGTCATTGGTTCACTGTTAATCTGGAGGAATGAGGGCCAATTAGAGATACTCACTCATAGAAGTGTCGAATCACAGGACACCCAGTCGAGACGACTCACAAGTCAGCAGCCAATGAACAGTTGACATTTGCCCTAGTGTGTTGAGGAAATTGGAGTCTATCCTGGAGGTCATTGAACCCACGAATTTTTCCGGTCTCCAGTCATAGAGAAAAACCGAAGAACGGGCAGAGAACATGAATACACGAACGCACAGAAGACAGGCCAAAATATCCCCTCACCGGCGTTTTTAATTTTTATTTTCCTTCGTTTTCCCCAGGTTTCTGCGAAAAATATGGACATTAATGGTAAAAGGAAGAATCAAATTTATATTAGCGTGTAATTTCAAGTGCTGGTCATTACTGGGAGCATGCATATTTCGCGAAAATATTCCGAGCCTAGCTGAACATCGTAACATCGTCTGTGTTTCGTGATTGTGCGAGTTTCTTTCAGGTACGTGTAGACTGGTGCAACACCAATCACGGTAATTCAGTGGAGAAGCTAATGCGTCCTGAGTGGCTCGGTCAGATAAGGCAACGACTTCTTTCCCAGACGGCTGTCAATCACAAGGAGGAAACCCGTGAGTAATGTAGACCTTGTTGCAGTCTAACAGGTGGTCAGAGTTTTTTTTTGCGAATAATGACTACGCTTACGATTTCAAAACACTTTAAATACCTAAATTCATTTTAGAAAAACTTTTAAAAATTTGTATTGGCTCATAATGACGCGATTTCACCGGAATTCGATCGTTGAAAATGAGAAGGAAAACAATTAGTATAATTTCTCAGGAAAATAATATCAACATTTCTTAAGATAAATTAGAAAACCATCGTCGAAATTTAAGTTTCAGATTGGCTAAAAAAGGTTGTTTTAAAGATTTTGTTTTCAAATCTTTCTAGGTAGTATATTACATAAACCACCTTCCTCCCCCCGGGACATAGTGGTTAGGCCCCTCTAAAAAAATACGAGGGCCCCGCATAAATAAACATACCAGGGCTCCGCAGTCTTGATATGCTACTGGACAGCACAGAGAATTCCGTGGAAGGAATCACACAAAACAACATTACAGCACAGACGAATACAATGGACTAATAAAGAAATTTGCAACGAAAAACCGTTAAATACAGACAAACCAAAATTTTTGACAACTCAACGGCAGACAGATGAACCTAAAGACGATACTAAGCAGTTAGTCTGTACAATCCACTGACAATACATACGAGCCCAGTGATGAAATTAAAACAGATATTCTGACAACACAACGACAGGACAGGGCAGACGAACACTGTTAAACAGTTGCGACATTTCGGAAACTCAGATCTGTTCCCCGTCATCAAGCATATTCTTCTGATTCCTTCCACATAATTCTCTGTCCTGTCTTTACATTTAAAATTTGACATCTGCTGACATAGGCCTTTTTTTTCTGTGTTTTTGTGTAGTCATCTTTATTTGTCCGTTCTTTTGGTTTCCTCTAAGATATTCAGTGAAACTAGCGATGGCGTATGTCCAAAATAATGATTTTAATTAAACTTGCCCATTACAAGAATCATTCGAAGAAGGTTTTCCGTAGCATCATACCTCACTTGTCTAATGCACCTGGTTCGCATGATAATACATAGAGAGCAGCACGAAAAATTATTATTTTATACATATTTAGCTTGGCCTTCATTCGCAGCTTTAAAAATAGAGATTAATTGAAATACAATTTCTACATAGTTTCTTGTAAATATAGCTAAGAATGTTTCACGTATTTGGGAGAATCTGATATTTTCACACCTAAACGTTTTTATAATTTTAATTTACATTTTCAGAACCTTCGATTTTCATTTCAAAGCCACTTAAAACGGGAAACCAAAACAATAAACTAGTTCCCAAGATGAGATGTCAAAAAAAAAAAAATTAAAATGTTTGTTTAGAAATAAATACCATCGCGCGATTTACTATTCGTTTATACTCATCATTAGGAGCAGGCATTTTTCGCGAAAAAAATCTGAACGCCTATTAAATTGCAACTAGCTATACCCGCACCAGAGGTTTCTTCCTTGTTATTGGCGACCGTCTGCGAGTGAAGTCGTTGCCTTTTTTGACCGAGCCACTCAGTACGTGTTTGCTTCCGTACTGAATTACTATGATTGGAGTTGCAACAGTATAGACATGTATCTGAAAGAACCTAACCCAATCACGAAACACAAGACGATGCTACACCTTTTTAACTTCCAGCTACTCTATGAATATTTTCGCGAATAATGCATGGCCCTACTCACCATGCTTCTCATTGGCGCATATTGTTCACGACGTCAGATGCAGACGGTGCAGTCAGACCTCGGGGTGTTAAAAGTTCGCCAATGGTGGCCAGATATCCGCTCCACGCATACGGTCCATTCTACAATGTCACGGAACATTTCACCTTCGCGTCTGCTGCTTTCACGATGCAAGGAAACGTAACAAATGACAACCGATATATGGCATTTCAAGGTTACGAAATATTAATTTAATTAAAAAACACCAGTATGTTTCGAGTCATAGCACGTGCAGGATTTACATGCATAATAAAAATAAACCACAAAAAAAATAATGGAACACTAGGTATTCTTGTGCTTGAAACAATTTTAAACGTATTTAGAACATAAAACAAACATGGCTACCACTGCAAGCCAAGTAGCCTACTCGGCTTCTATTATTGGTTGCACGTGAGCAAAACAAAAAAACCGAGCAAAAAAACAAAAAAAAAATTGAATTGCCGTCTCCGTCAGCGTGCTACTGTAGAAACTCCGTTCCGGAAGATCCGTTTCCGTTTACGTGATCCGTCTCCGTTTTCCGTGTCACTGGAGAACGTGACTAAGTACCGACAGATGACGTCACAGGTCACGCGTGACCCGATCAAATTCCATATCCACATCTGTACCATACAGATAGATACAGGTGGAATGGGAAAAACATGTGGTTTGGGAAAAGGAGTGGGTGGGGGTGTTTGTCTGCAAAAATCTCCAAGGACCGGTTGAGTTTCCATTTTTTTAATGCGTGTTTTTAAATACTATCGGTGCCAATAAAATTTCGTTGGGATTTATGTGATACGCCCAGATAACGTTTACATTTCATCACAATTGGTCCAGCCGTTTTGGAGTCCATAGTGAACATACACACACAAATCGATTTATATGTATGGGAAATATTATCCTCTTTGGGTACTCAAATGTGCCAAGTACGCAAGTGTGCCAAGTACGCAAGAATGCAAAGTATGCAAGTGTGCACGTACGCAAGTGTGCACGTACGCAAGTGTGCAAGTACGCAAGTGTGTAAGTATGCAAGTATGCTGCGTAATTTCTCCTTCTCTGCCCTGCCGTCTCCACCACTACATACCCTAACTCCCACCACGTACCTAACTATTCCCCTCATGCGATCGGAATTTTCGGAACTCTCGAAAATTGTAGCCCCATCAACAAAGAAGTTTTCACTTTTTCACTTAAAAAATTATTATTTTTTCCTTTTCCCATTAATGTCCATATTTTTAACGCAACACTAGACAAACAAATATTTAAAAAAATTTCAAAGCAATCATGAGGACTGCCGACAGAAGTGAAAACTTAAAACTATAAACAAACAGTTGTTATTTTTGGTTATCCAAATTAATTGATCTTAAATTAAAACATGTAAATCAAAGTAACTATTAATAATATTAAGAATAGAATTAAGAAAATACAAATATAATTTGCAACTTCGCAATTTTTACGAAAAAATATTATCACACAACAAATTTTTTTATCACGTTAGTAAAATAACTCCTAAATTACTATAAAATACGCATTAAATAGTAATTGTAGGTATTAAAAAATAAATAACGATGTTCTTAATTTTTAGGTTAAATTGCTACAAAGACTCCGTTTTCATCGTTATTCAAACTATCTATCTATATGAGAATATTAATATATTTTATACTCCCTTTTTACTGCACAGTTATCGTATACTTAAGATTTAAAATAAAAATTAAACAAAACACAATTTGAACACTAATAGGAACAGATATACTTAGTGTTATCGTTAACACGTCACGTGACATTGTCGATGACGAGTTACATGAATTTACTCCCTATCCAAACCTTCCCATAGAAGTTTTCACTTCAAAAAAATTAAAAGCACCTGCGTGGGGGTGATTGCCTCGTTTGCCCTTCCCTGGAGATGACCTTGACAGTACCACTGTCGTTCCGTCAACAGTGTTTTGCAAATAAACTAATGTTGTGATAGTCAGTGGTTGGTGACAAACAATCGTCACGCGTCGCATTGCACGCGACGGTCGCGCGAATGGGCAACACTCGTAGAGATTGGGTTTCGATACGTCACGGACTGTACCGCGAGAAAGTGATAGCCGGGCCGTGACACGGCAACCTTGGCACACATGTGAAGAGCGCGATGATTCATTCCTGTATCGTGGAAGGTTTAAATGTTTCCATTCAACTCCCATTAACAAGCCACCTTAGCATGAGCCCACTGCGGATTATACTAAATCATTATCTTACAACCTAAAACAAAATAATTAACAGTCTCAGTTTACTAGTTTTCAGTACATTACGATATTTTTATACTTATTTAAATCTTAAGAATTTTCCCCATTACGTAGATCTGGGAAAGACGTACATTCCGCAGAAAAAATAACCGTTGCCAAAAATTAGTTTGTAAATCTACAAGAGAGATATTGTAACTTTGTACAACACATAGCTGTGATTATTTTTTGCATGTATGGAATACATTTATCGAGATAATACCGAGTATTTATAACGAAAATTGGTGCATACTTTTATAACATAAATAATGTTCCATTCAAGCATAAATTTTTTAACCTTGGAAAAGATATTCGAATATTAAATAATTGGTCTTAGAACAATTTACAAAAAACGTAAATTGTTGGAGGCACTAGGACAACACAAAGCATAAAAGCTGGGAAAGAATCCGAAGCCAGTATTACTGCAAACACTATATTGTAATGATAGAGTTGTTTTCATGGAAATGTACAAATTAAGTACCTATGTTTGATTTTACATGGATATTTCTGTTCCATTTACAAAAAAATATATATTACAGTGTATGCTATTTTGACTTCATTTAGTAATTTTGGTTTGCTAAACGGGCTATTTCTGAGAACTGTATCAGGATAGCCTTCTTGCATTTTTGTCTTCAGTCAGAAGTTATCTCATCAGAGATAGTAATACTGAGGATCATTTGCCATCCTGTGTAACGCCACGCGAGCGATAATCACGAACACTTTGAGCAAGTGTTTACACCTATTACATTGCACTTAGTAAATAGTTTAATTTGTGTAAGAACGACTACTGCAAGAGGGCTATCGTGTTAAGGGTACATAAATGTAATGTTCCAGGTCATTATATATTTATTTTTTTACGATTAACACGGTTAAACTTGTAGACTTTATGAGTGGCCACCAGGGGAGCAACAACTAAATTTCCAAAAAGGGGGGGGGGGCAATATACCTTTTTATAAAGAATCATCGATCCCCCCTATTGAAGCGGGGGGTCCGGGGGTCCTCCCCCGGGAACATTTGTGTTTCAAGGTGGAAAATGGTGCTATTTAAGCAGTTTTATTTAAAAATTGATTACACAGCACTTTCTTTGCCCCCGTTTGCCCCCACTTGAAGGTATGCCCCCCCCCCCCCCCCTGTTGTTGCGCCCCTGGCTGGCTACAATAAGTAGGTATGTTCTCTCTCTCTCTCTCTCTCTATATATATATATATATAGTACTTAATATTTGCATAATTATCTGAAAAAGTTGAAATTTGTAATATTTTTGTGCAATTTGGGGTTAAGGAGAACCGAATGGAATACATAAATGAAATTATTTTGTGTTTAAAAGGCTGGTGTCTACTGCGTGATTTAGTTTAAAATTCTTTCAGAAAAAAATTTAATTAGCTTTTTAAAATACGAAAATTCTACTTATATTAAAATACCAGGTAAAATTATATATGTATATATTTTTTTCTAAAATGAATGAAACCATATCACATAACAGTCCGTAAAATTGACTTTGAACCTAAAATGTTGCACTTTGATATTCTATTTCATTCTCCATATTAATACTGCAAAAAAAAGTTTAAAATGTCTGCCAATAAAATAATTCTATAGTCGACGTAGCTGCTTCGGCAAGGAATTCTAGCGGCGGGTGCGGAAACTACGAGTGATTGGCGTCCAGAAATTGTAGTAAAAAACACAATTTACATGTATTTATTATGCTCAGCTTTATTTAAAAGAATTATACGTAAGTGTGTTTGGAACATTAGAACACATGAATTTGCTATTTACCGAGGTTAGATGTTACACATCTTTGTCGAGTACTGAAATACTCTCTCGTAATTTTTTCCTTTTTGTTTTTCGACGAATTTCGTAACCACACACGCAGCGTATTTTCAATTTAAGACTTGGCAAACATGTTTGGCAGGAATGTTTATTTGTTTGGTTTTTTGTTTGTTTGGCGAGAGCGGAATAAAGCCCTTCGGACTGTTGGCAAGTCTGCGGACTATGAAAACAAAAGTTCCGGGGCTCAGAACAGTCGCTTACGCCTGTATTCCAAGTCACAAACATAAGGTTTTAGGTGTTGAATATGGCACACCTGTACCCTAACCGTATTCCTAGTGCACGATAGGACACGGCCCAGTCCCTTGTTTTTAGGGAACGGATTTTGGTGTCCTATCCGTTGCCGATCTGTTGCCCAAATTAGGCGCATGCGCAGAGCTCACGTTTTCGTTGATTTCGTCCAGATGGTGGACCCGCGTCTGTTGGTTCGTAACTCGTTCATAGTCACTTTCGTGATCATCGGGGGACGTACCAAGCGTGTTGGCATGCCTACTGAAACTTTATGATAGCTAAACTATCCTGGAATAAATTCAGTACATTTTAATTGTCACAACAAGAAATAATCGCAACTTAAAAAAAAAAAAGTACTTGAGAAAATTCGAAAAGGTGGTTCTAATTTTGTGCGATGGTGCTGTTACCTACTGTATCGATGGTTGCAAAACGTCCGCTAGAATGCGCTGTAACCAGTTTCTAGCCTCTCGCGCGGGGCAAATGTTTCATTAAAACGGTTGCCGATCTTGTTCGTTACCGACGCGCTCTGGAATGCGGGCCAGCGGGTCGGGTCACGGTCGTGTCCCAAACAACAAGGCGGTGCTTGTTCGCTACTTCGCCCGAGCGTCTTGGGATACCGCCCCTATACTCCGGCATCTGGCAGGGCAATGTCGCCAACTGTGTCGTCACAGCAGTTGACGAGCCTCGGTGCTAGAGCCGCCACATCCGGGCGACGAACCACGTGGTGCCGCGAAGAGTCTCAATCATCTTCAATTATCAATCATCAATTATCATCAATCATCAATCATCTATAATCATCAATTATCATCTATAATCATTATATATAATCATCATCAATCATCATCAAACATCATAAATCATCATCAATCATCATAAATCATCATCAATAATCAATAATCATCAATCAACAACAATAATCATCAAAAATCATCAATCATCATCAATTATCATCTATAATCAATTATCATCAATCAGCATCTATAATCATCAATCATCATCAATCATCATTTATCATATTCAATCATCATCAGCCATCTTCAATCATCAATTAACATCTATAATCATCAATCAGCATCAATCATCTTCATCAATCATCATCAATCATCTTCAATCAATCATCATCAATCATCATAAATCATCATCAATCCAGTCACGGATTGCCGTCAAATACACAGAAAAATAATTTCTGTACCTTTACAGAAATATTCCTTTGGGAACCGGTTGCCAATAAACAGTTAGCAATCCTACAAGAAATAATTTGTTAATTTTTACAACACATTGCTATGGTTATGTTTGCATGTGTGAAATACGTTTTCCGAGATAATACCGAGTACACATTTCTTGCGAAAATTGGTTCATAATTTTATATTTTAATTGATGTTCCATTCTAGCATAATTTTTATAAACCATGTAATAGCTATTAGGATATTTAACAATCTGACTTCATTTATTTTGTATAACGTTTATTATATGCGCAATTACCACTGAGAAACTATCAAAGGAACCGTTTACAAAAATCTTTTAACAACTGGAGGTACTGGGACAACAAACACTAAGCATAAATGAATTGGTCCATGCAAAAAGGGCTTCAGTCCATTTTTTCCGCAATTCCAGTTTGAATATGCAACATTACCTAAGAAGGTAGATACACATTTCTACGCCAAAAAGACTTCAGTCCAATGCACTGTTACCGTAGTAACAGACTGTTAATTTCACTGTTCCATGCAGCAAGGGCTTCAGTCCTGGACTGAAGCCCCTTTTGCATGGAATAAAGTTTGGGAATTTTTGTTGTAGCGGCGCACTATTGAAATATTCTGTGACATTATGTTTCCTAACCTGTTATTCAAAATGTTTATAACAAAAGAATGTTGAATATGCAGTTTGTTTGTTAAATGATGGTAAATTAGTAAGTTTTATACAAAGATATTGTTAAATAATGTCATCAGAAAGTGAAGGCACAGACAATGTAGAAGAAAGAGGTATAAAGAGGAAAAGTACACCATCTTCTTGGAAAAGAAATATAAGAAAAACTGCAAGATGTAAAGGGGAGGAATACCTAACCTCCAAAGGCAATTTGATTCCAGCCAGAACAACAGGACCTCCATGCAGGTAGGTCTATAACTACCAATGTTATCTAAAGCTTGTATTTGTTAATACATTACAATATTAGGCACTTACTTATGTATTTCTGATATCAAGAGAATTAGTTTTAGTAGGCCTAAATCTCTCAATGCACTATATATATTTCCTTTATTTTCCAACAATCACAAAAATATTTATCGTTTTGTTTTCAGATGTTAGAGAATGAAGTGTTTTGAGAAGATCTCAGATGATGAAGCTATTGATGTGCTAAGACGTTTGCATGATTTGCCTACAAAAAATCAACAAGACACATTTATTCAATCTCTGATTGATATACATGATGTTGATCGCCGTCGACCTCGGAAGAAAGAGGGGGCAAGAATTGTTGACAAAGTTTACAAATACTATGTTATTATAGGCCATGTAAAGAGAGAGGTATGTTACAAAGCTTTCTTATCATTGTTTGCTATTACTGATAAACGAGTGAAGAGGATTAGAAAACTTGCTTTATTGGGCAAAAGTCCCGTTGATGAAAGAGGGAATACATCAAGTGCTAACACACTTCCACCTGAAGTTCGGGAAAAAATCAGAAACCACATTCTTAGCTTTCCAGTTAAATGCACAAAATACACTGGTAAAACAAAATCATATCTCGATGCCAGACTGTCTGTAAAGTCCATGTATAATCTATTCAAAGATAAAAATCCTGACATTAACTGCAGTTATCAGTTTTTCATTAAGTTTTTCAATGAAAACTTTTCTCTATAATTTGGCAGACCCCAGGTTGATTGCTGCTGTACTTGTGAGGAGTTAAAACTTAAAATTAAAAGCCCTCACATAAATGAAGCAGCCAAGAGGTGTGCGGCAGCGGAACTAATGCAGGGTGGCCAGCCAACCGGGAAATCGGGAAATACGGGAAATAGCCAGGATTTATTAAAAAAACCAGGAATACCTGGAATCAGCCAGGAATTTTTATTAGAACCGGGAATTTTTTTTATGAAGTAACGATCGCAATAACATACGGCTGTTAAATGAGCACGTTCACCACCCGTCGAAGCACGACAGTATGCTCGTGAGCTATATTTTGTGAAAGTTAATTTGTTTATATTGCATTTAAAAACTTTTGTAGTACGTAAGAAACCGTTAACAATTCAGACTTCCATACTTATTATGTTTCTGTATTCAAAAGCAACAGCATTTTGGCTGAAAATGTTGTTGTAGGGTGGTTGTAATTTCTCGCACGGCATGTTGGTAGCACTAGTTTTGTATGTATATTTGTTTTTATTTGCGCTCGTGTTGTTGCGTCACGGTATCACGGATGGATACTTTTCTCGAGTTTTTTTAAAAGTTTAGTTGTGCGGGACGTTGTTTTGAATTTTTTAATCTAACATGTAATTGGCGCAGACTATCAAAATGTCAACGAGTTCGGTCACCACATACAATGACAAATATACGGAAGAGTTTGAATGGGTGGAGAAAGATCCAAAGTGCAGGACAAACGCTATTTGCAATTTGTGTAATGTTAAAATCAATATCGGTAGCATGGATGGGAAGAACAGCATTAGCCAGCCACGCAAGAGGTGCAAAACACGTGCGTTTGGTGTCAAGTAATTTTTGTGACTTGAGATTATAAATTTTTTTGTTGGTGGTAGGTTTTGTTTTAAGCAAGTTCATTGATTTAATTTTTAAGCCTATAGTTAAGTTGTCTATTGTTTAACGCCAATAAAACATCATATTGTGTGTGCTTTGTGTAACAAAAATACAAATTGTATGCAAATATTGATAAAAACCACCCTTGAAAAAACCTGGAAAAAACCAGGAATTTTATTATCCCAGAAGAGTGGCCACCCTGTAATGATTCACAGAAGGAGGGCAAAGAAGTTTTATAATGAACTTAAAAAAGAACGAGACTGCAAAACTGAACCACACGTTCTGTCCATCTGTATGGATTATATGCAAAATATTCAATTGCCACGAATCCCAGTTCAAGAGACTTTCTATATGAGGCAGTTAACAGTCAATGTTTGCTGCATACATAACATAAAGGAACATAGTGCTATGTTATACCTTTATCATGAGGGTACTGCCAACAAAGGCCCAAATGAAGTGTGCTCACTTTTAACGGATTATTTGAACACGGTTCCTCCAGAAATTAATGAGATAAGGATTTTCTCTGACAACTGTTCTGGCCAAAACAAAAACCACTCACTGGCACGTTTGTTATTGGCTTTAACACGAACTGGTCGATTTAATAAAATAGAACAGTTCTTCCCCATCAGGGGTCATTCGTTTCTCCCCTGTGACCGAGATTTTTCAATGATTAAAAGACAGCTGAGGAAACATGACCGTTTATATTCCTTAAGAGAAATCACTGAATTAGTAATCAAGAGCAGTAATAATAATAAGTTTATGGTGACACATGTGAAATCGGAACACATATTCGATTACAAAAATTGGTGGCCTCAATATTACAAAAAGTCTGTCGTTTCAGAAGAAACGCGCCCGAGATCAGTTCCGAAAGATGATAAGCAACAGTTTGGCATAAGTTCCTTCATGCATTTTTCTTTTAGTCAAGAAATGCCTGGAACAATTGTTGCACGAAAATTTATCAATGGTATGGTACTACATACTTTTTGTTTGCGGCAAGCAATGACGAACCCCGAATTTCCACCATGCATTGCTTATCCAGAAGGGAAGGTCCCCATTAAAAAAAAGAAACTAGATGACATACGAAAACTTCTGCCCTATATTCCCGAGGAGCATAAACAATTTTACATTGATATTTCTAACTGGCCAACAGCTGAAAACATTGATTTGGAAGTACAAGATGATTAACTGGAGAACATTGATTTGTAGGTACAAGATGATTAACTGGAGAACATTGATTTGTAGGTACAAGATGATTAACTAACTGTATATAATTTAATTTTTGACACACTGTACATGAGTAAATAAACTAATATGTAGTAAAATATAACATATTGTATCTTCTTTTCTACCATTTTGTTGGATAAGAAACAATTAAAATAATATATATACTAAAATAACAATAAAATATAAAAGAGTGTTTAATAAAATACTTTTCCATGCAAAAATGGCTTCAGTCCAACATATTTTATAATTTTTTTTCGACAAACTATATACAAGAACAGTAATATAGATAATTCATATGAGTGGTGAAATTGTTAGGTACCATATTAAAAAAAGGTGTTATTATATTATTAAAATCTTCTGGCGCAGACAGTTTTTTGTGTTTTTCTCAAAAACACTTATTTAGGACTAAAGACCTTTTTGCATGGATCGATTCAAATGAAATGTCTGGGTTAAGAATCTGAAAACAGTAGCTATAACTGCGATAACTATATTTTGTAGTTAAACAGTTGTTATCATATAAAAGTACAAATTTACAAATATATATAATATTACATGAATAATTCTGCTCCATTTACAAAAAAAAATTAAATTATAGACAATTTGTTTTAAGGTGAGAAAATTTCTTAAATTAATGTGCGGTATCTTGCTGCCTCGACGAAAGAAAATTTGCAGTATTACAGGATAAAAAATTGTCATGGTCTAAAACACGCCAAAACCATTATGGCGTCAACGCCCCCCCCCCCCCCCCCCCCCTCCATTTATGGTAAGTCTGAAATTGGGGAGATACCGTGTAGTATGAGTTGTTTGAAATGAATGAGAGTAAACACCAACAGACCACCTGTCTGCCTGTTATGCTTTAATAACTACCCACACACACATCATCTGTTACAAATTGTTGTTTGGAATGTATAAAATAATCCGAATATGACACTTAGTGGCGTACTTTAGTATGTCCCACGCTTAGATTGCAGTATAGAGTAGATAGCGACCACAGTTGCCGGATTGATACAATCCGGCTTTTAAACATTAAACTTTTGTATTTTGTATACCATAATTCGTTACAATACGTTTTAATATTATTTTTATTTTTATTTTGACGTGACAACGTCTAATAAATCAATGAACGCCGGCTGCTCGCACGAAAAAGGATGACTCATTGTCCCGCTACGCTCATTGTCCCGTTACGCTCATTGTCCCGTTACGCTCATTGTACGCTTGCGCAGCATCTATCTCTCTTCCACTCGATTGCAAAAACCATCGATTTGACTTTTTAGAGGCACATTAAACTTGAAACATTCCCATTCGTTTCCTACTTTTCCTATCATCGTCCTATCCTTAACAGAATAACACAGATTGGAAGAAGTTAAATAGCAAACATGTATAAACTTTATAGTTAAAATAATCTGTTCGTTAAAGTAATAAACATATTTGAATTAATGAGTGCAAATAAAAGTAAATTTATCAATTCAATTGTAGATTTCATTTCACTCCTTCGTTGTATCCATAAAAAATAGTGATAATTCAATAAAAATAATTCAATTTTATTCATAAAAGTATGCAATCATTTCATCAATGTTTTGTTATGACGTCACGTTAAACTATCGTCCGTAAACCGACTTTACAGACCACCAATTTTTTTCCCCCAAGTATTTGATGCTGACACAGTACGTACAATAAGGTGATTGAACACTTGTCAGTTGCTCCTTCCTTAATCTAAGTCCTTGGCACTGTTTAAAGCCATTGTCATGCTGCTGAAGACGCAGCAGGCATTAAAATCTCCTCCTCCTCCGTAGGAACAGAAGTTTCAACTGTTGACGCCGTTGCCGACAGGATTTGCGTCGTCGTCGCCGTCATTGTTGCCAAATTAGTGTTTTTTTTTAACATTATTATCACAGATGTAGTCATTCAGGCAAAATAAAATAATTCATTGTTAAACACCAATTAGTATTTCACACAAGAAACCATTTGTAGCTATATGCGTCTCTATAAATAACAAGGAATTCCCTATAATTATGTGCTGTACTCAAAAGAGTAAAAAAAAATTTTTCCAGTTTTATATCATACAAAAAACTGTTGAGAAAAAATAGTTGAAAACAAGATGGCGTTTTTTTAAATTCCTACTCCTTATGAATAAATAATTAATATCATCAAATTATGATCGTGATGAAGTACAACTGGGTAATGCATTCCCGAAATTCTTATTCCAAATTTTACTTTACAAAATACAATATTTCAAATACATTTAATAAAAAATTTTCTTTGCACTACTAATTGGTGTCTAAATAGTTAGTGCTTTCTAGTGTATATCTTGCGACAGGGCACACCAAACAATGACAGCGGTTACAGCAGATACCGTGCATTGGAAAGAAACATTAATTACCCATTTAAATGCACACTGAAATCTAAAGATGAGATTGGCTACAGATACGGACCGGAAATATTCTCGGATTCATTTCACGATAGGATTGAATTCCAACTCGTCACCTTCATGCTACTTAAGTTACCGGACCACAGTTTACTTGAAGGATACTTGAGCCAGTGAAAAAAAAACCCTCAACAAAAGTAGTATCGAATAACAAGCCTCCCAGTTAAACAGGTCTCACGAGTGAGGAACCACTGAGTAGAGACTGGAAAAATTCGCGGTTTCAATTACCTCTAGGATAGACTCCACGATCCCCTATGTACTAGGACAAATTGCACCTGCTCATTGGATAATGACTCGTGACACGCGTTACCTGGGATGATTGTGAGTTGATACTTCTTTCGTTGAAAGTTTTTCATTGGCTTAGAGTCCTTCAGGTAAACGGTGGTCCAATCACTGACTCTGCATGAAGGTGTACGAGTTTGGGGTCTTAGTCTATCGCGAAATGAATCCGCGAATTTGTTCCGGTCTCTACCAATGAGCATGTGTACTTTTCCCGAGTACTTATATGATCGTGGAGTCTACACTGTACTGGTAAATTTTTTTCACGTTTAATTTACGAAGAACGCTGGTTACAAATTATAAATGGATCTTTATAAATTGACAGACACGTAGTAAACTTAATCTAACCTGATTCCAAAATAATATTCATAGTAACCTGATTCCAAAATAATATTCATAGTAACCTGATTCCAAAAGAATATTCATAGAATATTAGGCAAAACATAAAAAAAAAGCTGGCCAAGTCTACAACAAGAACACACATATTTTGTTCAGTGCGTGTTTTCCTTTGTTTAGAACGAAGTGTACAAAGGAAAAAAAGGGCGTAATTTGTAGAGACCGGGAAAATTCGCGGGTTCAATGACCTCCAGGATAGACTCCAATATCCTCTACACACTCGGGCAAATGCCAACTGTTGATTGGCTGCTGACTTGTGAGTCGTCTCGACTGGGTGGCCTGTGATTCGACACTTCTATGAGTGAGGGTCTCTAACTGGCCCTCATTCCTCCAGATTACAGTGAACCAATGACAGAAGCAGCACTAAAGTATAATTATTTGAATTTTAGCATAACACGAAATTAACCCGCGAATTTTTCAGGTCTCTTGCAATTGGTACGAAGATTCAGTCATTTAATGCAGTTTTTTTACATACGCCATTGCAGTTTTGCACTGTTTGTCATGAAAAATTAAAAATTAAAAAATTAAAAATACGAAGATACAAAATTCACAGAAAACAAAACTGAATCGGCTGATGTCGGACAAACGGAACCAACATCGCCCGATTCAGTATTTTTTTCTGTAAATTTTTATCTTCCATTTATATATATATTTTTTTATATTTTCGGAATTTTTCCATGACAAACAGTGGAAAAATGTAATGGAATAAGTAAAAAAAAAAAACCCCTTCATTAAATCAAAATTCCCCCACTGCACGAAATCGTTTAAAGAAAGATTTAGTCGTTTGAGATTATGTAGAACTGTCCGTTCATTTGAGGTGGGTTCCTCGTTGAAAAAGTCCGTAAAATTTAACTGTGATTAAAACCGCGAATGTCCCCAGCTGTAGGAGATCTCCCTTCGTTTGCATGATCACGGAGACGAACTGACGTCACTTCTGCCCCCCCCCCCTCTCTCCCCCCCAAACCCCCCTGACGTAACCTATCAGAGGCACTCTCACCATTGAATATATATAACTTATAGAAGTCGCGAGGGGATAGGATTTATTATTCCAATTTTCGGATCCAAAACTGAGGTAGTTGTTAGCTCCGCCGCTAGACAGCTCTTCTTTCCACAAGAGGGTACTCGTAGTTACCAGCTTCCACGCCAGAGCGCTGTAGCGTCGCTTTTTTCAAGGTCGTGCGCGTAATTCTCTGTTTCACTCTATCGAGAGGCGGTGCCTTTTGTTGAAATCCGAGCGCTTAGATACGGGCGGGCGCAACTGAATTGGAGGAGTACGGTCACCGAAAAAAAATGTGCGGTTAAAAGATGCCAACATCAAAAATTAAGTTTAATTATAAGAAAACTACAGAAATTTCTTAAACGTAATAACGTAAAAAAAAACAACTGACATTCGTAGTTCAGAATTTATAAAATGTTGTGTTAACGGAGTGGTGCATTGAGTAAAATGGCAAAACATAATTTGGAATAATTCTTGACATCGTTGAATGATTTTGGTAGCTATGAAACAACTATGGCTGCGATGACTGTTCAAACGCGTGCACGTGTTGTTATTAGTAACAGAAACTAATGGTATGATGTCATACTTTGTGGCTATGCAGTTTATAATTTTTTTAACATAAGATGAAGCATTTTTACATAATGTTTTGGTTGTTTCGTTATTCAAAATAAATAATCTTAAACGTTATATGGTGAATATTCCCAGTAGCGAATGACCACAAAAAAAATCAATTTTGCCAACATAGATCTGAAAAGTTAACGATTTACTATGTTAAGTTGCTTATAAATAACGCACATTTCCCGGATCGCCAAAGAAAATAAGAGTGTTTGTTATAGCATTGAGTTCCCACTCTTTATATTCCTTGCTTTGAGGTTAGATACACAAGTTAAGCCCGGGCTACATTCGCAATAGCAAGCAAACAGCACAGACGCACAGAAGTTCAACATACACTATTAGATATGAGCTGCCACATTGGCAAATAGCACGCGCACAGAAAAATAGCACAGGATCGGCGCACAGAAAGTTCATTAACTTTTAACTTTTAGGTTATTTTCTGTGCGCGACCATGGTGGTAGCCAATCAGCAAACAGTTTAAGTACTACTCGAGTGGGCTTATAAAAGAACAATTGTCACGAAAGTATTGGTGCTCTTGACTTGAGTAGTTTGTTATTGTTTTCAAACACGCGATAACATAAAAATGGAAGGCACATTTGATAGCTTTTTGATAGCTGTAATAGAAAGAAAAAATATTTTGTATGACAGGGGATCCGCAGGATACAAAAATGAAGAAGCTAAATTAAATGCTTGGAAGTCTGTGTCTGAATGTGTTAAAGAAGCCGGATTTGAAATAAACAGTGATATATATTTTTGAATGCTCATTGTGTTTTGTACGTAAACTTTGAAATATTTAAAATATTTCTGGGTTTAACGAAAACCGTACCACAATAACAACACACGAATCTAAACGAACGTCACGTATGCCAACTTCAGTGACCAAAATTGTGAACGGGAGTTTTACATTTAAAAAACTTTTTTGAATGCTTCCGGTATTATTTTGTGTTGTGTTGTGCGTGAATGTAGCATCAAGCTCTGTGCTATCTCTGTGCGTGTGTGCTATCTGTGTGCTGTTTGCGTGCTATTGCGAATGTATCCCGGCCTTTATGCTCGTAAAAACGATGCGCAAGTATTTTGAATACAAATATATTTTCTTTTAATAACCGAAAGGTAAATATTATTTCCATGAAATATAATACAATTCTTTAAACACAGACAACATATAAGAGCTATTTTTTGTTTATTATTCCATCTGGCGTGATAAATATTATATTTTAAAAACTGTTTGTGGATTTTTAATATAAAATAAATATTTATTTATGACATCAATTTAAGTTGTTCAAAAAATTCACTTTGGTATGAATTAAACCAAATTCATGTTATCCAGGGCACAAAATTAGAAACTACCAAAAAAGATTATTTACATTGCTGTTTTGTGTAAATCTGTGCACGGACTTAGTTAAGTGACATATTTATAATTCCTCATTTTAGCAACCCATTTTAACACAAGAGAAAAATGATTTTATATTAAAAAATTATTATTTTAAACCATTAATTAGCAGGAAACATGTATGAATAATCTATTTAAATTTGCATTTGAACAGTGAATATTATTTTGCAATAATAAATATTTTTATCATCGTATATTAATGATGAAAAGTTTGTATTTCCATCTAATCAGAAGTATTATGACACAGTTAATTAAATTGCTTTACAAGTTTTTATTCACATGAAAATCATTAAAAATTGGTTGGAAAGTTATATAAATATACAAAAACAAATCATTATACATACAATTTTATTATCTTAGTGGATTTAAATTAATGGTGTCCCAGTGACTACTGCGAAGAAAAAAGTCTTGCGAAAGGTTTCCTCGTAATTGAAATTCGTCAAAAAAAAACTATCTCTCATTTTTGGTGACATTTCTGACAAGTGGTACAATGAAATTTGAGACTGGCAAATGAATGTTGTGAAGCAATAAACAAAATATCACATTCGTGAACTACAAATGCATAATTGTTTTTTATTTTATAATAAAAGTGTATCTAATAACCCGTGGATTTGCTCACGTAATTTCCGGGTATTGCTGATATTCTACCATTTGAAGAAAATATGTATTAAATTTCAAAGATTTTTGAAGAATTATACATAAAGAACTGTCAAGTATAGAACATATTTAATAAATAAAAATATTTTTACGACTTATTTTTAATTGGTTTAGCGTAAGTCTATTTTAACTTTTATTTAAAATTAAGTACCTACCTTATTTTCTATCTCCCGGTTTAGTGACTTTGAGAATATATTTTTCCTTGATGAAATCTTAACTCTTTTCCATCTGACGAAGAAGCCAATTAAAAAATAAACTAAGACTCGCGCACTTATTGTATGTTAAGACTGCCATCGTTTTAAATTACTGTAATTTTTTTAGTTATAGTCATGCTTAGTATAATAACATAATATGCCTTATTACGCATACATTTCAGTATTCATGAAACCAGTGCATTTTTATTTGAAATGTAGAGCAGTTACCAAATTTCTTATCTCGCATATTGATCTTTTGGTATGGCTAGTATTACTTAAACTAAATTTTTGAATTTTCACTGATGCACTGTTTTCCCTTTTCTATGTGATTTAGAAAATATAGCAATATACGTAAACCAATTAAACCAAAATCATCCTGAATTTTTATTACCGAAAAAAGTTAATTACAAAAAATTTTAATGTGCGTATTTTTATATTGAATTTATATATATCTTGCCAATACTGATTTAGTGGGTTACATTTTTATTTTTTATTTTTAAAAATAATATCTACCCCTTTTACTACTTAATAGATAACGTTGAATAAGAGAAGGTTGTTTAAGGTATGTTGATTTTCCTTGCCAATATCTAAAAGTAAATTTGTAAAAACGCGAAATATAGTATAAATAAGTATTTTACTTTTAAAATAAAACCATATTTTGAACGGAACACTGACTATTGGCCCAATACAAAGTTTTAATAGCTAATTTTCACTTCACTCGGGTACAGAATCCCATCATTCAGTGATTTCCGTGGCTAGCTTCTTTTGGGATTTCATCATTCTCAAACGACGGTAAGGGAAGCTCCTCTTCAAGGTCGCCTAACGATGTTGATAAGACCTGCCGGGTAATTTGAATCGTTGGTCTGGGATTTTCGAGGGGGGGGGGGGTGAAGGATGATGTCACGACTGGGCTGGTTAACCTAGTTCTGCCAAATACCGCCAGGGGCGTATACAGCCGATACCCAGCGATGAAAGCGATCGCAGCGGCGGAGCTTGGAACTACAACAATTCGTCTGCGAAACCGGACAGAAAATTTAACCTGGGCTCGCGACTTCTATACATTATATATATTCAATGCTCTCACTCTTAGTTGGAGACGGTACGGCAGAGACGCAATGTCGTCCTTTCGCAAACGTGTGGGCAAAACAGGTTTGCAGCGCCCACCCACTCGCAATTCGCACATAGTTAAAGGAGTCACTCCGCACACACACGGAGCCTGCAGTGAGACAGGAAGTGCGCCTCGTAGAAACAACTCCCCCCCTCCCCCCCTCACATCCTTCATTGATGCACTGTTAAAAATTTTCACCTTCAATTCATTTATTTATCGACTTAACCACAGGCATGTTATGCAATCAAATGTAAAGTTACAACAACAAAAAAAAAACATACATAACTAAGCTAACCTAAATAAAAAGACAGTACACAAGAACAAGATGAACAACTTACGAAATACAATACAAAACTAAATAAACAAACCAATTACTAGAGACCGGAAAAATTCGCAGTTTCATTTCGCGAAAGGCTAGAATCCAAATGTGTTTAACCTTTTGCTGCTTCAGTGATTGGACCACAGGTTGTCTGAAGGAATCAGAGCCAATGAATAATCCTGAACGAATGAAGTATCGAATAAAAAAAACATTCTAGTTAATAGTTGTCACGAGTCAGTAGCCAATGAGCAGATGTAATTTGTAGAGACATGCAAAATTCGCGGATTCATTTCGCGATAGGCTAGCATCAAAACAACTATACCTTCGTACCGCTTCTGCAGATTGGCCCACATTTTATCCGGGGAACTGTGAGCCAGTGGGAAACACCAAACCAAGAAAGTGCCGAATTACGGACAGCCTAGTTGAGGCATCTCACGCGTCAGTAGCCAATGAACAGGTGTCATTTCCGCGAGTATTTAAAGGACTGTGGAGTCTATCCTAGAGGTCAATGAATCCGCGAATTTTGCAGGTCTCTAGTAATTTGTTCGAGTGCATAGAAGATCTTGGAGTCTATCCTGTAGGTCATTGAATTCGCGAATTTTCCCGGTCCCTACCAATTACTAGCAAGTAAGCGTCGCGCTTATAATCCCGCCTCACTAAAACACATACACCCCGACCTGATGGGCCCTTTAATGGAAAACTTTGTGTCCGGTACTACGGGACAGGGATTCGCCAAAATTACGTGTTCCATACCTAACCGATTTCGGAAGTCAACGAAAAATTTTCACAGTCTGCAAATAATAATGGAAAACGACTTTTTTTTTTCTTTTTCAACAATTCACTTACGGGGCCCACCTCGTCAGGGGTTTATGTGTGTTAGTGAGGCGGGATGATAAGCGCGACGCTCGCTGGTGCTTCTAGCGCGGTATAGCCACTTGGACTGGCGGGCAGTCTTCTCGTCGTGCATAGGGCAACTGTGAAATTTGAGCGGTGGCCGTAACATTATATGGCGAAGAAATGAAAATCAAGGTGTAATGCAAGTCCCTTTTAAGTGCTTTCAAGAATCTGTACCGGCTGTTTTTACACCTAAAAACTACTCTGAAAACATGCGTTTTAGCCATATAAACTCTTCTAAATATACAGTTTAATAATTTAATTCGAAATCGAAGATACTTTTCGGCCCTCGACGAACTCTTAAAAGCTTTTCGTAAGCAGACCCCACTCGGATATTTCGAGTAGTTTGGAAATCGCGTTGTTTTTCCTGAAGTTCTGCGCACCGCGTGTGTTCCCGGGCAGGCAATAACATTCACCTGCATCTATGTGATGCAGTTTTTTTCCTGCCAAAAACGGCAATAGACACCTGCAGCCGTGGCTTATGTGCGTCTCTGGCAAACTGCGTCCCGCGACGCCGTGTCCCTACGTTCCCCCGCGCCCCTTTTGACCGTTCTTGAATCGAATGCGTCGTGACTTGCCGAGATAGTACGAGTGTCCGACGCTAGGTGCCGTTCGGCGTTACGAGACTTCCTTCCCCCCCCCCAACTCTTAGTGAGTAATTATAAACGATAGAGATTTTCTTGAGAAGCCTAAGATGTACATAAAGTTCTGTCCCTTCCCGAACACGCCCGAATATTCACCTTCAGCCAACCTCGGGTTTATTTATATATATTTATATTTCTCTGTTTATTTTAATGTAGCTATACTAACCTAACTAACCGTCCATAGTGTTTTATTTTTTTTTTAATGTAGCTAACCTAACCGACCACTTTTAATTTTTGAATTAATTTTTCCTGCGCAAAAATAAAACAAATCCCGAGGTTGGCCGAAGGTGAATATTTGTGCGTGTTCGGGCAGGGACAGAACTTGATGTACATGTTAGGCTTCTCGATTTTCTTACGTTCATTGCATCTTGAGCCCGCGCGACAAAGAGATGGAACACGGCGCCCATTGCGTCGACCTTGAAAGTCATCCGCGCCGGTGCTGCAAGGTCACGCGGCATTCTTCCAGGCGCGGGCTTCGATATGCATCAACATGTTTTTTTCATTGCAGACGGAACAACGCTTTGCGTCCGTGAAATAATAGTTTTTGAAATTTCTCGCTCGCTTTCACTTTTGACCAGGGTAGGGGGAGGGGGGGGATCTGTTTTGAGACTCACTTGTGTAGGAATGTGTTCTCCAAGGTAAGCTTGCGTCCGCCATTTTAATTTATTACTAGCTAATGCCTGCCATGCGTTGCTAAGCATCTTTCAATTATAATTTATTTTGTAATTTGTTTGAAGTAGGTACACATATACTAAGCATCTCTCTATCTCTATCTCTCTATGTCCCCTTATAAATCTCACTATATTTCTATATATACATACAATATTCCTATATCTGTATATATCTATATATCCATCCATATCTCTCCATATCACCAATCTCTCTATGTATCTATGTTTCTATCTATATCTCAATCCATCTATATATCTGTAGATCTCCATCTTTCTATACTTCTATGTCTATGACTTTCTACCTATATCTTTATCCAACCAAAACAGAAGACGAACGCACAAATATTCATTTATATATTTTTTTTACCTATCTATATATATATACCTTTTTACCTGTCACAGTTGTGACATAGGTGTATAAAAATCATACGCGTATTCAAATGCAACGTTGTGTCAAAATTTCAAAACAATCGGTGAAGAACTCACGGAGTTTTATGATTTTGAACGAACATACAGATTTTTATTTATATAGATTTTTTGATTCAACTTATTTTTTTTTCCCGTCAGTTACAGGCTGAGAGCTATAAGTTGTCTCAATTTCAAGTTCCCAGCTCATCAGAAAGAAGTTAAGAATTTGTACAGATTATATTGCATATGGAAGCGTGTACAGAAAAAAACGCGAAATAATTTTGACTCTACTTGTACGTAATATAATTGTTGCAGATCTTGAAATCTCTTTGATTCATTTGTCAAGAGTCTAAAATTCACGGTAGGCCTACTGTATGTTCTCTACCCATACCTGCTTCTCTATAGTACCCGAGTTCTTACCGCGAAACTTCCGTTTTTTTTAAGTGGTTCAACTTCATTCGGTCGTTCTTTTGTTAGCTTGAACTCAACTTACAACGAGTCGTAGAGTGGGGTGTTGAAATAATTGCGGTCCAATGATCAAAATAAATGAACAAATGACACGTAATGGCATTCTACCTCGTTACCAAAAGAATCCGCTGCATTTTCATGTTTCTAGCAATTGTTACTGTTAATTGCTTTCTGACAAATTACTTCCACGAAATTCTCTGTGCTCTATATACGAGTTCATTTAACTTCTGACATGGGATGATTTTGTCTTGTTCATGTTTAACATCGTAGTTTTCGTTACACGGCAATTTTGTGGAAGTGATTTCCGCTTATGCGACGGAAGTCAAGGAAACGGAAATGCATAACAACCACGGCGCTGCCATCTGTGGCGGATGGTGCGAACTAAAGTTCACGAATAAAAAAGGGAAACTTTACAGCACTACTACTGTTTAGTCAATTTTTTTCACAAGAAGAGCAGTATTTTAATAAAATTCCTCGCCGAAATTCAGGTGGAAACTTTTATCGGAGTCGTTTCATTATAAAGTTAAAAAAATTTTGTCTGCAAATGAAATGATTTGATAGTACTGGAAAGCTATTCAGGGAACGGTTCACAAATAATTTTGACAATTGGAGGTACTGGGACAACACAAAGCATAAATGCCAGGGATACAATCCGAATTCAGTATTACTTACTGCGAACACTATTTTGGCAGTGATACAGTAATTTCTTATGTGAATTGACAAATTCACAAATATTTGTAATTTAACATGACTATTTCTGATCAATTAAAAAAAATAATGTGTGCTGGTTTTGCTACCCTGAAAACCTGTTACGCAGCTCTTATGACGTATTTTCCCTGATCCCTTGACCATTTGTCCCAGTGCACCTGTCCATCGAATAACTTAACAAGTGATTCATCTCGAGGTCAGTTAAAACACAAGCCGAGCATGTGTTACGAATGTGTCACTGGGGAAGTGTGTTACGTGGGTGGTGAAATTTCTTAGAAGCTTCGCATAGTGACGATTCGCCTGTCTTCATTTGTCAACTACGCTGACTGTTCATCGATAAAGAAGCTAACACGTGAAGTCTTGTAAAATGTCAACGCAAGACTTGAAACAGTTTTTTTTCTTTTTTAATCGACGAACATTTTATAGCCCGACTCATGTAACTTGTCTCAAATTCGACTGTTTCCGAATGTAACTAATTTTTTTTTTGTGAATGAATCAGAAATAATCATGTAAAATTAAAGATATTTGTACATTCGTACATTTACACGAAAACAATTATTGTATCCTTACAAAATAGTGTACGCATTATTACCCAGAAATTTATGCTTTGTGTTGTCCCAGAACTTCCAATAGTTTAACGTTTTTGGTAAACCGTTCCCTGAATAGCTTTCCAATACTTATTGCGCACATAATATAAGCACTATACAACAAAATGAAGTGAAATTATTGAATATTCAGTTATTTCTCCCTTGGTTTTAAAAATTATGCTTGAATGGCATCAATTAAAATATAAATTTATGCGGTATGTTTTGTTAGAAATAATCAACGTTATCTTTAAAAACGTATTTCATATATGCAAAAATAACCATAGCCATGTGTTGTACAAAGTTACAATATCTTTCTCGTAGTATTACAGACTATTTCATGGCAACTGGTTTCCAAAGGAATCTTTTATAAAAGTACAGAAAATTATTTTTCGTATCATTCTGCCACTTTTCTTCTGTCAACAGTGTTTGCAAACAATTGTAATTTGTTGTGCTTAGCGTGCTGTTTTGCAAGTGACATTTGAGGAAATTGGTACTACTGGTGCTACTTTAGAGTACTGTCGAATTCGAGTCACTCAAAAAATATCATTACACAGGCGATATATATCGATTCTATTTCCCTGCTCTCAAGGCCATTTATTAACTCATTGGCTAATCATCTACTTAAAAAAAACCGTTAAAATCAGACGCTGTATAGACTTTGGCTAATGAATTTATTAGCTTATGAATTTTGCTCCAACACACACACACACCTACACACACACACTTTCATCCAAAAATCAATGAATTTTAAGTGATAATTTTACGTGAAACATTTCTAAATTCTTTTGTAATGAAAACTTACTCTGGAAATACAATTTGACATGAGCTTTTGTCATTCCAAATGCCTACCACTTTGACATTTCTATTGACGAACGTTTCCATTTTTTTTTTCAAAAGGGTCTCTGCGATAAACAATTTTTAATTTTTTATCACTGAAAACAAAGCTTTTTTTAAGGCACAGGTCACATATTAAAATGTTTTCGAAGACAATGTATACCAGTTGACAGTATTATACAACTATAAATAGTAAAAGCTAATGAACTCACGAGTTGAACTACGAGGCTCATTCAAATACAAACAGCAATTGTTTGACAGATCTGTTGGTGGTTTATGAAAATACAAATGAATAACCTAAATTTTTCTACGTACGAAGATACATTTTCTTGATAGGACTGGAAGCTTTTTTGAGCCCTTCGTGTAAAAAAAAAAAAAAAAAGGTTTCTCCAGTAGCCAAATGCGCACGTACTGTACCCCGCAGCCTCGTCTTCCTGATGCCTGCTTGAGTGAACCAGACACGTGGTGGTCGCGTGGTCTGAATGTCGTCTCCACTGACGCCGGTCGCCGGTCGACCGTCTCGAAGCTTCTGGGCCCAGTCGAACACTCGGGTTATACTCAACAGTAGCATCGCCAAACTGTGCTGGGAGTGTCTTTACAGTTCCACTGGCTCTCTCATGGGAAGCCTTCTTTTCACAGACGAGAGAGCCAAACACCCGATCGTTAATCTTCGTTTTTTTTTTTTTCATTTTAAAATGTTTGGTTAGCTACATTATAAATACTTTAAAACATTGTGGACGGTTGATTTGGTAAGGATAGCTACATTAAAGATACTGTGAAATCATGTAAACAGTTTCCTAGCCCTGGATAGCTACATATTAAAAAGGTTATTTGCTAAGCAACCATAAAATGATTTTACAGTATTTTTAATGTAGCTATACTTACCTAATATAACCAACCATCCACAATGTTTTAAAGTATTTACAATGTAGCTAACCTATCCAAACCGACCGCAAAATTTAATTCCACGCCGGTTTATACAATGAGATAGAACGGAAAAAAAAGCGAGCATGAACTTCGGGGAAGTTCGGGTGTGGCTCTCTCGTCTGTGAAATGAAGGCTTCCCATCTCACACCTTCGCTGGCGAGAAGACCAGCAACTGCCGCCGGTGCTACCACAGTGACACTGACATGAGTGACGTCAGTGTGTGTCCCCTCTCACCCCCCCCCCCCTCACGCCACAGACTCCCCTCCCACTTCACCACTCGAGTCGAATGCACCCAATTACGGTTTATATCTGAACGACCCTCGTCTTTGCAGCAGCCAGCCACAATCATCTTCAGGTGTTGTTTAAATCAAATTTTAGAATATTGTTACGGCCTGAAAACTAATGAAACCATCGATGTAATTTTTTGACGTGACAACGTCTAATAAATCGATGAACGCCGGCTGCACGCACGAAAAAGTGTCCCGTAACGCACATTGTCCCGTTACGATGTGTCCCGTTACGATGTGTCCCGTTACGATGTGTCCCGTTACGATGTGTCCCTTTACGCTCATTGTACGCTTGCGCCGCATCTATAATTTCATCAATGTTTTGTTATGACGTTGTCACGTTAAACTATCGTCCGTAAACCGACTTTACAGACAACCAATTTTTTTTCCTGTTTCCGTTTATTCCTCTTAAATGATGAGACTAAAACAAAAATTCCACTACGTATTTAGTCTATATAAAAAAAATTTAATCGATGCACATTCGCTTTAGCGGGTCGACGCACCTTGCTTAAGGTGTATGAACCTGTTTGGCCACCGCACCGGCCAACTGCCGTATAAGGGAACAGCGTCTGGCAGGGTCGCGCGTTGCAGCCTTGATGCAAGGAACGGGTGCAAGGAACGGGTACACACACAATCTCTCCCTCCCCCAGACCTTTCCTCGTCTTTGCACGGATCATGCCGGAAGGGAAAATTCGAGGTTTCAATCGTCTCTAGGATATATTCCACATTCTTGTACAATGAATTTTTTGACGTGATGTCTAATAAATCGATGAACGCCGGCTGCACGCACGAAAAAGTGTCCCGTTATGCACATTGTCCCGTTACGCTGTGTCCCGTTACGCTCATTGTACGCTTGCGCCGTATCTATCTCTCTTCCACTCGATTGGAACAACAATTTATTTGACTTTTTCGAGGCACATTAAACTTGAAACACTCCCATTCGTTTCCGACTTTTCCTAACATCGTCCTATCCTTAACAGAATAACACAGTTTGGAAGAAGTTAAATAGCAAACATGTATAAAATTTATAGTTAAAGTAATATGTTCGTTAAAGTAATAAACATATTTGAATTAATGAGTGCAAATAAAAGTAAATTTATCAATTAAATTGTAGATTTAATTTCACTCCTTCTTTGTATCCGTACAAAATAGTGATAATTCAATAAAAATGATTCAATTGTATTCATAAAGTATGCAATAATTTCATCAATGTTTTGGTATGACGTTGTCACATTAAACTATCTACCGTAAACCGACTTTACAGACAACCAATTTTTTTTTGTAATTGGAACAGAAATATGCATGTAAAATTACAGATATTTGTGCATTCACACGAAGACAACTTTATTACTTTAAAACATTGTTCGCAGTAATACTGGGTTTGGATTCTTACCCTGGCATTCATGATGCGTGTTGACCCAGAACCTCCAATAGTCAACGTTATTTGTAAACCTTTCCCCTGAACAGCTTTCCAGTATTAACTGCGCACTTAATAATCATGATACAACATGACAGAGCCCAATCATTGAATGTTCTACTATATTTTTCCAAGCATAATTTTTTTGAAAAAAAATTATGCTTGAATGAAACATCAATTAAAATATAAAATTATGTGTCACTTTTTGTAAGTAATACTCAGTATTATGTCTAAAAGCGTATTTAATATATGCAAAAATACCGTAGACATATTCTGTACAGAGTTAGAATATATTTAATGTATTTCTTGGCAACTGGTTTTCAAATTTTTTTTTTTTTTGTAAAAGTACACTTTTTTCCGTGTTGGATTTTGAAGAATTACGCCTGCTCGTGAGACTTGTTTACTGGGAGGCTTGCGATCCGATACTACTTTTGTTGAGTGTTTTTCACAGGCTGAGAGTCCGTCAAAGTAAACTGTGGTCCAATCCGGGAAGAAGCATGGAAGTGAAATTATTTTGTATTCCATCCTAAATCGAAATGAAAGATCGAACTTTTCCGGTCTCTAAAAAATAGCGCAGCGGGCGTAACACGAATAGAATGAATTTTATTTATTTTTTTTACAACCAATCGTGTTCGACACATCTGTGACGTCAACGCGACAAAATTTCGCGGACACAAAAAAAGACTTTCCTATCAGAAACATATTCTGTAAAGTCTTATGTTTTACAAAAAGCTCCCTGAACATTTAACATGTTCTCAGCTCATTGCATTCTAAGGCCCGTACTACAACGGATCAAGTTAACGGAGTCGGGTCCCACGGGACAGAGTTTCTACAGTAGCACGCAACGGAGACGTAACCGTACGTATCAGCTCGGCAATGCTGAACTCTTCCGTTTACGTCGCTCCGTGCGACCAATAGAAGCCGAGTACTTGACTGCGGTGGTAGCCGTGTTTGTTTATGTTTTAAATACGTTAACAATTGTTTCAAGTACAATAATATTTGTGGTTTATTTTTGTTACATATGCAAATTCTGCCCATGCTATTATCTCGATGCATTATACATAGAAAGCGGAAAAATTCGCGGATTCATATCGTGACAGGCTCGAATCCAAACTCGTTCGCCTTCATGCTCATTCAGTGATTGGACTACAGAATACCTGGGGAACTATGAGCCAATAAAAAACGCTCAACAAAAGAAGAATCCAATCAAAAGCATCCTAGTTAACAGGTGTAACGAGTTAGTAGCCAATGAGCAGGTAAATTTTACCCGAGTACATGGAGTGTTGTTGAGTCTATCCTAGAGGTCATTGATGGTGCGAATTTTTCCAGTCCTTAATTATACATATAAATATTTTTAAATGAAATTAATATTTCGTATATTTAAAACGCAATCTCACCGGTTGCCATACATTAGGTTTTCACGTTGTGGTAGCAGCAGACGCGGTTGTGAAATGTTGTGGGGGGATCAGTCTCCATTTCCGTGCCATTGTATAGAATGGGTCCTACAGCTTCAAGGCCTAAACCGCCTTTTGAGATGACTTGTGTCGATTAATCCCGTGTGCAGAACCATTCGATGGCAGATTGAACCACCTTCACCCCCCCCCCCCCCCCGAGTTCCTGTCATAACTTAGAAACACACAACTTATAACTGCCATAACATAGAAACACTCAAGCTAGAATTTTCTAAGATATGTCTGTTCTAAGTAACGTGTTTCTAAGTTATGACTATCATGAGTTATTTAGTTTGGCGTTGTTTTTTTCTAAGTTATGACAGCTATAAGTAGGGCCATGGATTTTCGCGAAAAGATTCCGAGACTAGCTGAAAGTTAAAACACTGTAGCATCGTCTGTGTTTCGTGATTGGATGAGTTTCTTTCAGGTACATGAAGATTGTTAAAACACCAATCACAGTAATTCATTGCGGAAGCAAATGCGTCCTGAGTGGCCCAGCCAAACAAGTCAACGACTTCTCTCGCAGACGGCCGCCAATCACAAGGAAGAAACTGCTGGTTAGGGTATACCTTGTTGCAGTCTAATAGGCGTTCAATTTTATTCGCGAAAAATGCCTGCCCCTAGCTATAAGTTGTGTGTTTCTAAATTGTGATGATCCTTAGGTGTGATTTTCTAAGCGGCATGTTTCGGCGTTGTGTGTTTATAAGTTCTGATAGTGCTATCGAATGTCAGTTCTAAGGTAAGTTGAATTTTTCAAGAATTCTCAGGTATGACTTCTAAATTGTGCATGTATCCCCCAACACCCTGAAAACAGTGGCAGAAGGATACGAAAGACTAGTGGAGGACGCAAGAGGGTTGGAACATGGGGTATGTGTCCACACCTGATTTTTATTTATAAAATTTATTTTTATTTATACAATCTGTTTTTTAAAAAAATGGTTGTCTGTATAGTCGGTTTACGGACGATAGTTTAACGTGACAACGTCATAACAAAACATTGATGAAATGATTGCATACTTTTATAAATAAAATTGAATCATTTTTATTGAATTATCACTATTTTGTATGGATACAAAGGAGTGAAATGAAATCAACAATTTAATCCATAAATTTACTTTTAATTGCACTCATTAATTCAAACATGTTTATTACTTTAACGAAGAGATTATTTTAACTATAACTTTTATACATGTTTGCTATTTAACTTCTTCCAATCTGTGTTGATCTGTTAGGGATAGGCCGATGATAGGAAAAGTAGGAAACGAATGGGAGTGTTTCAAGTTTAATGAGCCTCGAAAAAGTCAAATCGATGGTTGTTCCAATCGAGTGGAAGAGAGATATATGCGGCGCAAGCGTACAATGAGCGTAACGGGACAATGTGCGTAACGGTACAATGAGTCATCCTTTTTCGTGCGTGCAGCCGGCGTTCATCGATTTATTAGACTTTTTCACGTCAAAAATTTGCACTTTATTAGTGATGACAGTATTTTACGGCGAGAGAAGGCTCGTTGCTAAATGCTCAACTGACCGCTGCGTGAGAGAGCGGACACGGGGAGAGACTGTCCTCGAACTAGACTGCTCCCCCCCCCCTCCACTGTGCGACACACGTGACACGTGACACACTTGGAATTACTCATGAAACATGTGGTGGATCAGCTGGTGACGCCCTTATGTACAGATGCGCCATCAGAGTTGGAGCGTGATTCACCGTCGGAAAGTAGTTTGATCGTTGTCCAACCACATCTTCTGTTGCACCATTGTGTCGTAAGCGGGTATCCACACGTCACTTGGAACAGTCATGACTTAGAATTCTATAATTAGAGACCGGAAAAATTTGCGAATTCATTTAGCGATAGGCTGAAATACAAATAGTTATACCTCAGTGCTGCCTCTGCTGTTGGCTCACAACTCACCTGGATGACGCTGGGCCAATGAGAAACACCCGACCAAAGCTTTATCGAATCACAGGCTGCTACGCTGGAACGTCTCACAAGACAGCAGCCAATGAGTGGGTGGCATTTGACCGAGTGTACGTAGAACTATGATCCTGCACTCCTGCAGGTCATTGAACCCGCGAATTTTTCCGGTCCCTATCTATAATAAATACACATAACTTAGAAAAAAAAAACTAATAATAACTACCGTAACTTAGAAACACACAACGCCAAACCCCATAACTTAGAAACATCATTTAGAAACACGCAACTTAGAACAGGTATAACTTAGACAATGCTATCTTGTGTGTTTCTAAGTTATGACAGCAACCCTTTTAAATGTTTGTTATGTAGTTTTATGCTATAATAGGGCTTTTTATTTTGTCACAATTACTTTCCATATTATAAGGATATTTAATTTTTTAGTCTAAACCTACTAATATTTCAGGCTAGGGTTGCTTCGCAAAAAAAAAAAAGGAAAAAAAAAAAGCGTCTAGTAATATTACTCTGATTTGCAATTCGTTTAGAGGGCCTACGTGAGTTTGTTTACTAATTACGATTATTAATTTAAATCACTGAATACTTGTGAGATGTATATTATTTTATTTACTAGATACAATTTTGATCAAATATAGAAAATTTTATATACATTTCATTTTTTCAAGAAATTTAAAAAAAGTAATGTAGTAAATATTATCTAGGATTCTAAACGTAGATATGTTTAACAAATAATTAATAATAATATAAATAATACATTTGTTATATAATCAAATAATAAATAAACATTTTAAGAGTAGTTTAAATAAATATCTACCAGAAGTCTATAACCAAAGACTTATCAGCTTTAATCTACTGATGGTGTGAAACTTTTGGTGGGAAATGAATTAGGTAAACACAATCAACATAAAATATTGTACCGTATACGATATTTTTGCTCAGTTCATCGTCGGAGCGACTGAAATGCTGCCCCTTGGAAAGGCAGCCCTTCAGGATTTTTCTGACAGTGGTTAGTTTGTAAAGTGACCTAACCTAACCTAACCTAACCTAACCTAAACTAACCACTGTCAGAAAAATCCTGAAGGGCTGCCCTTCCAAGGGGCAACAATTCAGCTCCCCCTCATCGTCCTTATTCCGGTGTGAAGATATTCTTCAGCCTTGCACTTATCCTGTGTTATTTTGGACGAATGACGTGTTATGGGCTACCCCAGACAATGGCCGCGAAAGCCTGCGATCTTTATTAATATTTCAGACTGCTCTGGTGTTTATATTGAGATTTTTGGGCTAAGTTCATTGGGTCGCCGATCCAAGAGCAGAATAGCAACTGGCCATCAGAATAGGGATTGGCGTCACCATTCACCCACCCCCTTTCAAGTTCTGCCATTCCCGATTACACCCGAACAATTCACCTTCGGCCAACCTCGGGATTTGTTTTATTTTTGCGCAGGAAAAAATAATTCAAATATTTAAAGTGGTCGGTTAGGTTAGCTACATTAAAACACTTTAAAACACTATGGACGGTTAGTTAGGTTAGTATAGCTACATTAAAATGAACAGAGAAATATAAATTAGTATATATAAATAAACCCGAGGTTGGCCGAAGGTGAATTGTTCGGGTGTGATCGGGAATGGCAGAACTTTATGTGCATCTTAGGTCTCCCCGTGACACACGCGCGCCAGACACGACGCGCATGCGCACAGGATGTCGTCGCGTCGCACGGCGCGCGCACGTGACGTCATGAGGGTGGATGGGGCGGGGGGGAGGGTGAAGGGTCTGAGGGTGAGGGGAGGGGAAGGAGCTTCAAAGCCCACGCTGCCGTCGTGTTTATTGTTTCCTCCGCGACGAGGTGCCCAGAACAATGCCGGAAGCACCGTGCAGGATACGACAGGAAAAAAAAAATAGTGCCTTGGTGGAGTCTACTCGTGACAGAAGAGAAACTTCTTGATTATTATATTTTTACTAGTGACCCTAATATCACTTTAAATTGTGACTGTTCAAACATTTTAAAAAAAAGCTAATTTTGTATTTATTTGTATTGAAAATATATCACAAAATTTAAAAAAAAAAAAAATGTTGATCCGATTGCTACCAAACTTCACAGGATCACCCGCTGGGCTGATCTGAAGATTTCTTGAAAATTTCATCAAAATCGGTTCAGTCGTTTTGGAGTCCATAGGGAACATACATACACACATCGATACACACACACACATATATATATATATATATATAGGAAACATAATTCTATTTGTCTAAGGTTGCAGAACCCAAAAAAAAAATGTGAGCGATAATCATGCTATTGCGCAAGTATGCAAGTGAGAAAGTATACAAGTTTGCCAGAGTAAAGATTGCATCTATGCAAGTATGCAAGTATGCTGCGTCATTTTCTACCTCTACCCTGCCGTCTCCTCCTCTACCGGTTCCCCCGCCACGAACCCAACTTTTCCCCTCATGCGATCGGAGTTTTCGTAACGCTCGAAAATTGTAGCCCCATTCAGCAAAGAAGTTTTATCTCAAAAACCTACTACCATTTACCCTTCGTGTTCTCAACCCCTGGATGTTCTTTTCTCGGGCGCTGTTTGTCATTTGTTTGCTGTTGGCGCACACTTAAGGATATGTGAACCTCAGGCTTTTTTTCTGCCTATTTACCGTTAACCATAATATATCATTCTTCAGCAGTTGTAAAAATTACAATCTCACAAATGACACAGGATAGTGCATGGCTGAGGAATATCTTCATGCCGGGATAAGGACAATGAATGAACTGAGCAGACATATCGTATACGGTACAATATTTTATGTTATGAATTTTTAAAAATCATGTAAAAGAGTGCTCTTTTTAAATATTTTTTTTTTTTCAATAAATGTGCCCGGCTTTTCTTTGAATATTTTTTCGGATTTTTTTCTCACCAAACTGACAAACACACTTTTCTATGAAAACAAAAAATTCCACGTAGATGTAACTTTAACAGCATAGGACAAAAAAAAAACTTTTGTATGTCGCAAAATGTGGTAATTTTGTAGTTACAAGAAAATCTTTAAAAATTAATAACACCTAAACTAAACATAGCCTATCGTCGCAGCTGTAGGTATTCTTTACTTATATGTAAAATAATATTTCAAAAAAATATATATTTCTCGGCAAAACTTTAGGTTCTATGTGCTATTTTATTATTTTACACAGTGGTCTTAAACTTTTGACCGGTACTGTATTTCGACGCGATGAACCTGCAGCAGACGTCAGACTCACTCTGTATATATGCTACGAGTAATGCTAGAAGAAGAAGAAGAAGAAGTAAAGCTAGGTTTGCCGTGGTTAACTTATCCAAGTTTTTTCCCGGGTAAACTCAGAATAATCACTAGAACAAATTTGAATTCTGCGTTCACCCGTGTACGCGTAGGTCTACCCAACGATGGAAGGGTAATTATAGGTGTAACGTCGTTTTTGAGCATGTCAGGTTAGTCAGTTAAGGCATCAATGAAAATTAAGTTATCAAACATTTGGTTTATCTAACATTTACCCAAGTCATCGTTGGATAGACCTAGGTGTACACGGGTAGACGCCGAATTCAAAATTTATTTTAAGCGGTTATTCAGGCTTTACCCAACAAATTTGGGCAACGCTAAGTTAAGCCTGGTAAACCTAGGTTTACTTCTTCTTCTTCTAGCGTTACCCGTGACACATATGGCCCTATTTATTAGTGAAGATCACACAAGTGTTGCTGTGTAGTCGGAGGAACAAAGTCCTGATAAACCCCAAATGTAATTCGGGGGTGGGAAATGAGGGGGGAAGGGGGTTCAAAAGAAAGGGAGAAGGAGGGGGGATGTTTATCATTTACACACGGCACCACCCTGAACCCCCGGAGGCAGATGGGCCTATACATAGTACCAGCAGCGTCGTGTTCCAGCTCAATCGTCGCGCGTATACGTAAATAGACGTAAATAGCTTATGGCGCCAGGCATGCCACACCCCGCTCCAATCTCTTGCCTCGGGGAAGCCACATTGTGGTTGAAACCGGAGCACAGCGATGCGTTGTGCAACTGGTCTGTACGCTTTCGGAAGCCACCCTTTGGTCTCCACTTTGCATTTTTTTTTTGTAAACGGAACAGAAAATTTCATGCGAAGTTACAGATACGTGTAAATGTACATTTACGCGAAGATAAACTGTATCACTACAGTAATACTGGGTTCGGAGATTCTTAACTCGGTTATTTATGCCTTATGTTGTTACCAGTACCTTCACTAGGTGAAATTTATCCGTAAGCGGTTCCCTGAATATCTTTTCGGTCTAAGTTGAGCGTATTAATGAGCATGATACAACAGAACAAATTCAAATTAGAGAATATTCGATTATCTTTCCCGTTGTTTAAAAAAAATGCTTGAATGAAACATCAATTAAAATATAAAATTATGCATTGTAACTAATAACGTAGTTCATATGTGCAAAAATAACCATATTCGCGTATTTTACAAAATTACAAAATTTTTCTTGTAGTATTCCGAAATAATTTTTCGTAAAAGTACATTTTTTTTTCTTTGTAGTATTGGACGAAATTTTCCTTCAAATTCTTTCCCCATTAAAGCAATGCTGTTATCGCAGTAGCGCGAAGAATGCTATACGAAAGCAAGACATCACGTTATTCTGAGCAGGAGAATCTCACCCACGCAGCTTCTAAAAATACCTGATTGATATAAAATGTTTCTTGACATTACATAAACAAACAATAGCCATCTAAGTTGGCATATATATTTTTTAAATCGACATCATGTTTGAGGGGATTCAAATGGGGAAAAAAATCACAGTGAGCGTTCACACTTGAGTGATTACACAAATAAATTTAGTAAAAAAAATATAATGTGAGTGCGTTTTTCAGTACTCGCCAGAATTGTGTAGCACTTAACCTCGGTAACCAGCACTTTTTCAAACACACTTAAACTCGGGCACGAAATTCAACGTTAACTTATTTTAACATAAAGCCGAGCGTGATAAATAACACGCAAATTGTGTTTTCAGCTGTATTTGCGCAAACGTAATGATTCGATAGTCAGCGGTAGCTGTTCCCCGGCAGCGAATTCTAGCGGCGGGTACTGAAACTAGGTGTGATTTCGCGTCAAGGATGTGGCAGTTCCAAAAACACAACTTTAAGTGTACGTTAGATCATGTGAATTTGCTCGTTACCGAATAGACACCAAGTTGGTAGTAGTACGGGAAGAATCAATGAAAGATTGAATGGTGTCCCGCTGAGGTTTTTTAGAAGGCCCTGGATTCTGATTGGGTAGGACTCGTGCTTGGTAGTGGTGCTCCGATGACTTGGAGCAGGCTCCAAGGGTTCTCTAGCCCTATGCGGAGTCGACGTTGTGAGCGACGACACAGCTCCGGTACCAGCCTGGACAGCTGGCAGAGGTTGGATAGGCCTCCACCGGACCACGGGTTCACTGGGTGTTTTGAGGGGTCCCAGTGTGATATGGGAGATCGGGGAAGGCGCCAGCAGTGCTGATAAAGTCTTAGGGCTCAGGACACAGCCAACTGTCTGGTACGGGGCTGAGGCGGTGACTATGCTGGGTTGGTGGCCCCAGCCGCTGGTCATTGCCGAAGCCCTAATACCTTCCCGATCAAACAACAGGGAGCGATCCCTAACAGTGCTGTTTTAAATAAGCTCTGGAATTAATCTAGAACGAACTGGAATGTTACTCCCACCCTACCCTATTAGGGCGCATATGTGGGAGGGAAACGTGATAATGCCGGCCGTATGTCGGAATTAATCTGCTTGTTACCGAGGTTAGGCGACTTGATGCACATCACTAAGCGAGCGCTGAAAAGACTTCGCTCCACATCCAAAAATAAATGTTCCCTCTCTGCAAGAAGCATCCAGAGAACGTATCTCGGGGGAGTTTCTTGTACACGATTCGGTAGGTGGGCGTACGAAGATGGCGTCCACGAAGATGGTTTCCCCCTTGAGCTTGCATGCGCGCGCACGTCTGTGGCCATAGTTCATTGCTCCGAGTCAAAACGACCACGATTTACAAGATGCTCGAAAAACTGGAAGTAAGGACATTAAAAAAAAAAAAAGTGGTTCGTCAGCCTCACCCTCCTTTTTTTTTCACGTAAAATATGGTCTCGCTCCTGGTTCAGCTAACGACATAATTTTTTTTTATCTCTCTCCTCTCCCATCTCGCAGGAAACAAAAGACTACGCGTCCAAGATGGAACTCGGGAGATGATACTCGCTCTCTCTCTCTCTCTCTCTCTCTCTCTACGGAATGAGGATAAATTATCCCGGATCATCAACCGGTCGGAGATGCGTGTCTTTCGTTGTCTTTACTTTTTTTTTTGAGTTCAGCTTATGCTGCTGGATAAAATGAATGCACTCGGAACCTGAAAAAAAATTATAAATGACGCATAGCTTCCTGCCTCTTGGAACTGATGCATGCGTTGTAAAGTCTGATTACATCAGCGTGTGTAACTGTTTATTACAAACAACTTCCCTTTGTTTTGATGGGTAGATACATCACACATTTTAACAGACTACAAAAAAAAAAAAAGGAGGAGGTTCTCAATTCGATCCGTACACAGGAAAAAAAAAATTACTATACTTTTATAAATCATTCCTTTGGAAACCAGTTGCCAAGAAATAGTTTGTAAATACTTCAAGAAAGTTGTTGCAATTTTGTAAAACACATGGCTATGGTTATTTTTGCATATATTGAAAACGGTTTTCGAGATAATACCGAGTAAATCTAACAAAAAAATTGGCACAAAATTTTATATTTTTATTTGTGTTTCATTCAAGCTTAACTTTTTTTAAACCACGGAAAAGATCAACGAATATTCAATCATTGAACTTTATTTTGTTTTATGCTTATTGATGTGTTACATTCCAGGTTGGCCCGGCAAAACAACCCAGAAGAATAACAAGACACTTTAAAACTTACCGCTATACTTAAACATTGTTTTTAAGTTACGTCTTTTTAACCAAAATGAGTTATTTGGTGAAGTTATTACTTTGAAAAATAAAAGAGTTTTCAAAATTTTAGAGACTGAAAAAATTCGCGTTTTCTATGACCTCTAGGATAGACTCCACAACCCCCTACACACTCAGGCAAATGCCACCTGCTCATTGGCTATTGACTCGTGACACCCGTCAACTGGGACGCTTGCGATTCGATACTTTTTTGGTTGAAGGTTTTCCATTGGCTCAAAGTCCTTCAGATAAACTGCAAGCCAATCACAGAAGCAATATAAAGGTACAGTTATTTTGGATTCTAGCATATCGTGAAATAAATCCGCGAATTTTTTTGGTCTCTATTAATTAATTTATTAATTTCTAAAAAAATACGCCACTTGAACTTACGCACAGTACCAACGAGTTATGCTATGTCACAATGTGCGCAGTTAATACTGGGAAGCTATTCAGGGAACGGTTTACAAATAACTTCAACTATTGGAGGCACATGCAACTATAATGGACAGGATGAAAAAGGGCTAAAAAATAAAAATAAAGTATGTGCTTTAAAATCATATACTTCAGTGATTAATGCTGGTTCATATAATTAAAAACATTTTTTTCCCCATATGGTAGGTTAGGTTAGATTAGATTATCTACCTGAAATGAAAAATTGGTTAGGTTCGACTAGCTTTATTTAAAATATTCTATGACCTTAAAATATACAAATATTGCAATATGATGGTTTTTTTTACGAGTGATCAGCAAACTTCGGAGAACTTCGGAACTCGACGGGTGTTGCTGCCCTTCTTGTGAACTGTAAGCTTCCCAGTTGTTAGGACGTGAGTTCAACAACAGCAATGTTGTTACGCAGAACATCTGACCGAACAAATACAAAATCCACAGGCCTGTATCCGTGTGACAATTGACTGGTGCAACCAAACCATAGATTGTATAACCAAACCGTAGATTGTATAAACCATCCACCCGTCCGTCAAAGGGAGCCTTCATTTCACAGACGAGAGAGCCACACCCGAAGTTCCCCAAAGTCCATGTTCGCTTTTATTTTCCGTTCTCTCACATTGTATAAACCGGTGTGGCATTAAATTTTGCGGTCGATTAGGATAGGTTAGCTACATTATAAATACTTTAAAACATTGTGGATGGTTGGTTACATTAAAAATACTGTAAAATCATTTTACGGTTACTTAGCAAATAACTTTTTAATATGTAGCTATCCAGGGCTAGGAAACTGTTTACATGATTTCACAGTAACTTTAATGTAGCTATCCTAACCGAATCAACCGTCCACAATGTTTTAAAGTATTTATAATGTAGCTAACCTAACCTAATTGATCATTAGTTATCATGAGTTAATATAAACAACAACAAAAAAAAAACCGAAGATGCACGATCGGGCGTTTGGCTCTCTCGTCTGTGAAAAGAAGGCTTCCCGTCCGTCAAACAACCAAACCATTATGTATTACACATCCGCACGTACGCCGTAAAGTTGAGAGCTTGCCAAGCTTTCCAACGGACGGGCGGATAGAATTTTTCCGGTCCGTCCGATTGGCTGCAGGTCACGTGATCGACGGACGGTTGGGGAAACGGACAGACGCGACGGACGCGACGGATGCGACGGATCACTGTGAGGCCAGCTTTACTTTCACGAACGGAAATTGAAATACGTACATATATCTGAAGATGGGCGAACATGGCGTATTTGGGCGTCAGTAATCGGTAACTTTTTTTTGTTATAATGAAGTTAAACGCTAATTTCTTGCAGATGTGTTGGTATTGTTTGTTATAACAATATTCACTACTAGATGGCATCTTCATGATTCTTCCTAGCGAGTTATTTTCAAACTATTAAACAAATTTATAACGTATTAGACTTTGTACGGCTACAATTTGTTACGCTATCCGATTGCTAACCAGCTGACTTCAGTAACAGAACAGACATCCTCTCTATAGACTAATACCTCAGCAACATGCACCATTTCCCTTACTTCTTACCATGATGGCATTCGCCATAGAGCAAATTAAGTACACTCGATGCTAATCAATCTTCGCATTTTGTACTTCAAAATTAATTGCGGTGCAAGATCACAAATTTGAACAACATGAATGAGGTTTTGCCACGCTTTTATTTTACAATAAACGGTTCGCAAAGAATTAAACAATGTTTGTTATTCATAAACTGTGTGTCTAAATGACATCATCCAGCAAATGGCGGGTTTTGTCAAGAAGAAGAAAAAAGAGGGGTTGGCAGAGAGAGTGTGTGTGTGAGAGAATGGGAGGATGTTAACATGTCAGTTCGTCTGAAGTGTGGCCTCCCTTTGGTTTACACCGCTTGTCATCTCAGCGTCAGCTCGATCTATGGTGTTGGAGGGGGGGATGTGGGTGGTTTTTAGTAAGGGGGGGGGGGGGGAGATATATTGGCAGACCGGCAGCAGAGGATATATCGATGAAAACTGGTTTCGGACGGGCGACTATAGCCTGTGCCATGTAACTTGTTCCAAATTCTTTCTGAAACTGTTGTCCCACCAACAGTTATTATTTTTTTTGTGAAAAACTTCATGTGGTTGTCAGTGTGGGTAAAAAAATAATAATTCACGAGTTCACTTTGCAAGTGATAGTTTAGGATATTTTTTATTGTGTATTACAAACACTAATTATCATTCACCGAGTTTTTGTGGATAAAGGTATCGGGCGAGAGAGAAACAGTTTCTACTCCATCCTACCCGGCCACTCAAACATACGTAACACGTAAGTGCTGTTCTGACGTGTCTGGTAATACATAATCTACGATATTTAAAATGTTACTTGTACAGATATTTCTGTGAGTGGTAGGTAATGAAGAAACCATCTGTCTCGTGTAACTTGTCTAAAAATTTAACAGTTATCAAAACAATTACAATGGTTACGTCGGGGCCAATGGCCAACTTGCCCGGATGATTCGATAATCGAAGTAGCTGCTCCGGCATCGATTTATAGCGATGGAGGCGGAAACCACGCTAGAAATGTATTTGAAAACACAATTCGCGTATGTTTATCACGCTCGTACTTTGTGTTAAAGAAGTCGTACGTTCAATTTCGTACCCGAGTTTCGTAACCTAAGTGTATTTTGCAACATTTTGCTTCGTTACCGACGTTGGATGTTAGGCATCTCTGGCGAGTACTGGAAAAATACCTCACATGGTGTCTGCCATGTTTGCTTTACGGAAACAGTTCTAAAATACCGTATTTTATGGAAGTGGCTGAATTTTAACGACGGAGATTCTAATACATACTTACTAACCGTCATCAGATGTGGTCAAGCAATATAACCGCTTTTTTACCGTCGATGGGAAGTCGAGGTGAAGATATTGTGAAGACGAGGTGAAGAGGAGGCGAGGTGAAGATGTTGTGAAAACGAGGTGAAGATGTTGTGAAAACGAGGTGAAGATGTTGTGAAGGCTAGGTGAAGATGACGTGAAGGCGAGGTGAAGATGACGTGAAGGCGAGGTGAAGATGACGTGAAGGCGAGGTGAAGATGACGTGAAGACGAGGTGAAGATGACGTGAAGGCGAGGTGAAGATGACGTGAAGGCGAGGTGAAGATGACGTGAAGGCGAGGTGAATATGACGTGAAGGCGAGGTGAATATGACGTGAAGGCGAGGTGAAGATGACGTGAAGACGAGGTGAAGATGACGTGAAGGCGAGGTGAAGATGACGTGAAGGCGAGGTGAAGCTGATGAGACTTCAGCGCCGTCTCCTGACAATGCCTAGCTCCATGGAGCAGTGAACAGTAGCGGCATGCGCCGTGGGCGAACTAGCCCATCGGCCTGACGAGCTTTCTGGCAGAAGGAACGTCGTTGAGGGGGGAGGGGGTTCGTAGTACCAAACCGGTTCACCTCGAAACCGGTGGGGGGGCCACCGGCCACCGGTTCCCGGCAGTTGGTCATCCACCCTCGCCTTCACAACCGTCTGGTCAGCATCCACAGCGGGATTCCAAGTCCAGAGAGTGGGCACTCTATACAATGGAATATATATTTTTGTAAATGTAACCAAAATATTAATGTATAATGACAACTTATTTGTACATTCGTACATTTACGTGGAAATAAACCCCTGTAAATCTTCGAAATAGTTTTCGCGGTAATACTGGGTTCTGATTATTACACGGACATTTATGCATTGTGTTGTCCCAGTACATCCAATAGTTAAAGTTATTTGTAAGTCGTTCCCTGAATAGCTTTCCAGTGTTAACTGCGCACATTAATAATTACAATAAAACAAAAAAAAGTCGTATTTTTGAAAATTTGATCATCTTTTCCATAGTTTTAAAAAAACATGAATTGAAATATAAAATTGTGCGCAAATTTTCGTAAAACAAATAGGTAGTCAATTTTATCTCGAAAAACTTATTTCTCATATGCATAATTAAATATAGCAATGTGCTATACAAAGTTACAAAAATATTTTACAAAAATACAGAAAATTTGTTTTCATGCAGTTTTATTAATATGTCGCTAAATCGAACTTTTGGAAAATCAAATAAAACTTTTTTAATTGTACTGTTTAAGATTTGAAGTATTTTGTTTCAATACAAATGTATGAAACTCTCAAATAGTTACTACTTTTGAACACAAAAACTATACATATATATACCTATATTTTTTAATTTTCATCACTTGTTGCACTTGTTGAATCTTGGCAAAACGATGAAGGCAACTTGTGGCGTGGTAGAAGTAATCGGCGTGCTAGCTCAAGTAATAAGTCATCTCATTCAGTGGTCGAAATTTTTGTGAAAATTGCGTGAATTTTATAAGTACCAAATATCTTAATAGGGCAATATGGGTGAAAATCTTGCCAATTAACATTGGCGAAGCGCGAGAAATTTTACCGCATTGCTTTATAGCTATTTTCAACTCTACGCCGCTAGTGATTCTACTGTAATTATTATCTCACGCCTTTAAAACACACATTGTACCAAAACTTAGTACACTCTACGCCGCCAGGTTTGCTGATATCACTTGTCTTGCGAATTCCCTACCAGTTTCCCATATTGTCCCTGTTTCAATATTTGTATGTACCCTGTACTCTTTATTCTGTCACTACAAGAACAGAAGACTAACATTGATACGCTTTTATTCATTCTCTCATCCTTACACCAGCTAAATAATTTGTTACTAAGCCCTGGAAACAATCACAGGGCTGCTAAACAAAATAACGAAAAAGTCCTTAAGTTTCTTCACATAGATTTTTATACACAATTTGACTATTTATTGTATGCCTACATAGGATGATGTCATTTAGACTTATAGTTTATGAATAACAAACATCGTTTAGTTCTTTGCGAACCGTTTATTGTAAAGTAAAAGCGTGGCAAAACCTCATTCATGTTGTTCAAATTTGTGATCTTGCACCGCAAGTAATTTTGAAGTACAAAATGCGAAGATTGATTAGCATCGAATGTACTTTATTTGCTCTATGGCGAATGTCATCATGGTAAGAAGTAAGGAAAATGGTGCGTGTTGCTGAGGTATTAGTCTATAGAGAGGATGTCTGTTCGGTTGCTGAAGTCAGCTGGTTAGCAACCGGATAGCGTAACAAATTGTAGCCGTACGAAGTCTAATACGTTATAAATTTGTTTAATAGTTTGAAAATAACTCGCTAGGAAGAATGACAAAGATGCCATCTAGTAGTGAATATTGCTATAACAAACATAATACCAACACATCTGCAAGAAATTAGCGTTTAACTTCATTATGACCAAAAATTTTTTTTTGCTTTGTAGTTAGGAAAAAAACAATAAGGAAAGGTGTCGTTCTCATTTTGACTTCAAGTGTTACCGTGGAAAAGATTGTATAGTAACTAATATTCAGTACAGGATAATGTATAATCAGTATTTTATAACAGTTCAGTTCATTCGAATTATGTGTTAACAATTGAATGTGGATTAATTTTGTGAGTTCATTCAAAAATCCCGATTGAATATTTTAACCTAGACACCTTGACTGAACTGAACTAAGATCGGCGTGAGTTAATCCGGTCTTGTCCCGAAGTAGGATCAGCGAGAGCCACTTGTTTACCGTAGACATCCGCGATCGTACTGAAAAAAAAAAAAAAAAAAGGTACTGAAGAAAAATGATATGAAAATATCTCAGGGAATGCTGGGAAAAAGTTGGAACCACACACTGAAAAATTAATAACTGAATTCAATTCTTATTCGTTCGGCATTGGGGGATGAACTCTTGTGTCATGTCACGTGTCTCGAACTTGACAATTCTCAAAAGTAAGGAGTATCATTGGGGGCGGTGGTCCATGTAGCCTTCTGCCTCTGCTGATCTGTCAACTGTGTTTGTAAACAGCTTCACGTGTTGCTTTGCAAGTGACACATTGGCCAGGGCCATCAAGAAAACCAAAGAGCCCCGGGGGAAACACAAAATTGTGGGGCTACCTCACTCCCTCCCCATTACTTAGTGTACAATTTTTTTCAAACTCAAATATTAAAAAAAAAATACATCGTATAAACTAAAATTTACTGTGACCATAACTTAAAAGGTTATCTGGATGAACTGCATAATTTGTAAGTATTCCAATTAATTATATTAGCAATAGAATTGCAATTCTTGTCCTTCTATCTGTCTAAACACAGGCTTGAAATAAATACATTATATATATATATTTTTTTTGGGGACTCAACCTTGCCCCCACTTTTCCCCCTTTAACTTTTTTGCCACTTACTCAACGGACCTATTACTTTTGAAAAATTTCAAATTTGAGATAAGTTACGTCGGAGTCCGTAGAGGATGAGAGCGTCTCGCCCAGATACACAACACAGTCCTTGACCCATTCGCTCACGTCCTTCCCCCCTCCCCCCACAACACCTCCCCCCTCCAACTCCCCCAGGCAACGCATCGGTCACACTCGCCAGATGTCCTTGGCGGTGTGAGTGAGAATCTGCGCCCGAGTCTTTTCCACGAATCCCACAGTCGCGACCCCGATGTTCAGTTAGCAGCGGTCCACTGTGCTGGTGCCGACAGGAGTCGAGGTCAGGTGACGGACATGTCTGGAAACTAAACCGAGACTTGCAGTGATCCGTCACCCGTCCGTACGCCACCCGTCCGCCGTCCGTCCGCCATCCGTTCGCCATCCGTCCGCCATCCGTCCGTCAGCCGTCCGTCAGCCACCCGTCCGTCTTCCGTCCGTCTTCCGTCCGTCTTCCGTCCGTCCGCATCTGTCCGTCCTTCGTCCGTCATCCGTCCAGGCTCGTAGCCAAGATCACGCGAAGGAGGGAGTCTGGTTTGACCATTATATCAATTATTTTTATGAATGAAGTGTTTCTTTTAAATTAAATTTTAAAACAATGTTTAAATGTCACTCTAAATTCACGAGGAAATTGTGGACTTTTAGAACTCCAGCAGCAGCGTTCATGCACAGAAATTTAAGCAATGGTTTGGCTTGAGAAACGAAAACGGAACATTTTATTTAATTGTTTCAATACTTTATTCTTAAGTCAGTTATTTGAAGAATTCGTTTTAAAAAGAGTCATAAATACTTATCATTAAATACACGAAAAACTCGTCAAGTATTAAGTGAAAGAAATAATTACGAAAACACGTGTGCAAACAGGAAGTAAATTTTGACTTCTTGGAAATACAATTCCTGCCGCTTGTGTGTGTGTGTGTGTGTGTAGGTGTGTAGGTGAGTGTGTGTGTGAGAGTGAGTGAGTGAGTGAGTGAGTGAGTCATGTCGGGATGTGATGGGGGAGGATATTCATTATCGCAGCTCACTAAAAAAAAAATCCTTCGTAAATAATATCTCTGTAAACTTCTGTGCCTAGCTTTCAGCCATTCTTAACATAATGTTTAGTGTGAGTTTCATATAACAGTGGGCATATTATTTTAAAAACTCAGTTCCGTTTAAAACTTCGGTTACAGTTTAGGATTTGTAATTTATGTGGGAGCTTTGTAGCGGTTCAGTGCATAGCAGTGAATTGTAACTTTGCTGTAATTGCCATTTAAAAGTTGGAGTGTTGAAAATACGGATCCCAGACAAACTGGTATCTCCCATAAGATAGCATGTTTCAAATGTGAAGTGCGTATTTAAATTAAGAATATTCGTTTGCTATACATTTGTAACCTTCAAGCGAGTGTTATTCTTTCGAATGTGAATTTTGAGATACCGTAATTCTTTTTAATGTAAGTAAGCAAAAATTCCTTTTTTTTACAATCATGATCTAATACACTGCATGTGATCGAACAAATTACGGGAATAAATTATTCAATTTTTTAAAATTATTATCTTTTTCAGGGTATTTTGGACGATAATTACAGGTTTTAAAGATGGTTCCCAAATGGCCGACAATATGATGGGATACTATAACGATTTGGTGATTGGCACTACAGCACTTTAGCGGGTTAAAAATTAAACCAATATGGTGGCCCTGGTATAGCAGACAAAAAATGGTGGATCCAAAATGTCTGCTGTGTCATAATGACATAAATAAATTTATTGGTATTATTCAGTCTGTTTAGTATAATATACATAGTTTGTAGAAAGCTTATGTTTATTTTAGAAGTACGCTCGCCAAGAATCGAACCGAGGATTTCAAAGTCCATGAAGTAAGTGCTGGTTTCATTTAAGTATTTTAATATTTTTTTTCTGAAATTGTATAATTTTTATAAATATATTTTATTATATTGACATCGGCGGGAATCGAACCCAATATCTCCAAGTTCATGGCGTACGAAATACATTTTTAAAATTAATTATTTCCAAACTTTTAAATACGTAATATTGTTAATAAAAAATGTTTCTTGAGTATTTGTGTAGAAATGTAATCGTGGTGTCGAGTTACACTTTAAGTATCGTATTTCAGTCATATACAAGGTCACGGTCATCAAAGATGGCCACCATAACGTCACAATCCAAGATGGCGTTCGTTCATTGACCCCCATCCACAATCCACAACATGAAGCCTATGCCAGAAAGAACATTTATACACTACTAACGTTAAAGTTTGCTTACAAGTCACAAAAATGTTACGTAAATGTCAAAATTATAACTGTGTCTCGAATGGACATAGAACTTCCGACATAAAAAAAAATTCAAAAACATTTTCAAAGATTTAAAATCTCTATTGTTTTTTTTTTTTTAATTTCATGTTTTATGTAAATCTTTAATGTTAGTCTATTTAATGTATTGAGGTATCTAATCATACTCTTTTTATGTTTGTTCACTTAATTGAGTTTATTTGTTTAACGTAAAAGTAATGTAATTGTACATCGTTCCAAAAAAATATATACGTATCAGCTTCGAATGTGTACGACACACTGATTTCAGTGTGAATGAAATCAGTTTCACACAAAGAGCAGCGGAGGCCCTATCTAGTGACGAAGAGCCTATGATGTACATTCTGTACTGCACAGACCCGAACAAGCCCGAATATCTACCTTCGGCCAACTTCGTCAGTTTTTTTGTTTATTGCTTTACAAAGTTGTGGATGGTTGGTTATGTTAGGTTAGTACAGCTACATTAAAAATACTGTCAAATCATTTTAATGCTGACGTTGGCCGAAGGTGGATATTCGGGCTTGTTCGGGTCTGTGCAATACAGAATGTACATCGTAGGCTTCCCTCTAGTGACAGCCCCCTGCTAACATCCACACATTCCAGCTCAGCCTCGTCCAGACACAGGGTTATTATTAGACATGGACACAGCTGCGTGCGGTGGCTTAGCGCGGGGGAGTAAAGAAAAAAAAAAGAACATCAAACGGTCCGTGAAACAATTCCGAGCGGTGAGACGTAAAAAAAAATGGTGTTCTGTAAAGTCGGTTTTCGGACGATAGTTTAACGTGACAACGTCATAACAAAACATTTGTGAAATGATTGCATACTTTTATGAATAAAATTGAATCATTTTTTAAAGAATGCAATCAGCGGTGAGACGTAAAAAAAAATGGTGTTCTGTAAAGTCGGTTTTCGGACGATAGTTTAACGTGACAACGTCATAACAAAACATAACGATAGCGGTGAGAATCATTTTTATTTTAATAATAAAAGAATAAATACTTGAAATTATACTAGTAATCAGATTTTTAAAATGAAAGAATAATTAACCTTTATTGCCGAAATTGTTGTTGTAATAAGCAATAAAAACCACATTAACTTTTCACTTCACTTTATAAACAGTGGACGAAACAGTTCACGTGTAGATGACTTATAATTAATTTTTAAAACTGGCGTTTAGCTATAAAGTTTAAATATAATTATGAACAAGTTTTGATATAAATAAAGTGTAATCAAATATCTATCATCAATTATATAAATCACCAAAATTTTTTAGTCAATTGTAACATAACCTATTATTACTGCACTCGCCGACAGCGTAACGGAACAATGAGCGTAACGGGACACAGCGTAACGGAACCATGAATGTAACGGGACACAGCGTAACGGAACAATGAACGTAACGGGATACAGCGTAACGGAACAATGTGCGTAATGGGACACTTTTTCGTGCGTGCAGCCGGCGTTCATCGATTTATTAGATGTTATCACGTCAAAAAAAAAGTGGCCGAGTCTTTCAGTACTCGCCAGATATGTGTAACATTTAACCTCGGAAAAATGAACAATTCACATGCTCTCATGTTACAGATACAATATTGTAATACGAAACACGTACACGAAATTTTAAGTGGAAGAATTATTTAAAATAATGCCGAGCGTGATAAATACGCACGGAATTTTTTTAACTACATTACCGAACGCGAATCACACGCGTATGCACACACATACATGCACTTAAATACACTTTAAAAAGTTTATAAATACAATTTATAACACTAATATTCACAATAATGAAATATTTTAATAATATGAAACAATATAATATATATAACTAAGGTTTAAGATATAAAAGCACGTATAAAATTATTATTTGTACTTAGCTTTTTATTTTCATCCTGTGAAAATTTCGTTGCATGTTGCGCGCGCATCTTAAAAGTTCACTCACATCACTTTTTTTTTTTGACGTGACAACGTCTAATAAATCGATGAACGCCGGCTGCACACACGAAAAAGTGTCCCGTTACGCTCATTGTACGCTTGCGCCGCATCTATCTTACTTCCACTCGATTGGCCTATGCGTCCGAGGAGAAGAAAGACAGCGGCAGCACACAAATTACATTTACACATGAACTGTTTCGTCGACTGGTTATAAAGTGAAGTGAAAAGTTAGTAAGGTTTTCATTGCTTATTACAACAACAATCTCGGCAATAAAGGTTAATTATTCTTGCATTTTAAAACTCTGATTACTAGTAAAATTTCAAGTATTTATTCTTTTATTATTAAAATAAAAATGATTCAATTTTATTCATAAAAGTATGCAATCATTTCATCAATGTTTTGTTATGACGTTGTCACGTTAAACTATCGTCCGTAATCCGACTTTACAGACAACTTTTTTTTTTTTCGTAACTCGTCTAAAGAAGTATAACTTCAAAAATACACTTGACACAGTGAAGAGACGGGGACTGCTGCTTTGTATTTCAGTGTAAAATCACACTTTCTTTACGGCGTGAGTGGCTACTTGGACTGATGAAGAGAGTCAGGAATGTCGCGATGTCGTAGCCTTCACACGTGCAAGATGCAAGATGCAAGCAGAGAAGCTGTGCCACTCACACGGAATACCTGAACACTGCAGCAGGCTTGCGGATCGGTTTCACCAACGCAGATAGGTTCTGTATAATTCTACTAGTCATCAGTCCAAATTCACTGCGAACAAAAGCTTAATTTCTCCGCTGATAAAAGAGTTAAAAGTGTTAGCATCATAAAGGTTTACATCAGATCTATGAAAATGTTGATTTAATGTTTTTTTTTTTAAGTAATCAAGAGCCAAATGATGTTTAAACCTTATCACGAATTTAAAGCATGTAATCGTTTACAGGTTTGACATAACTGTTTATACAACTATTTATTCAATCAATATAACTTTTGTTTCCCCAAAATCATAAAAACCTTGGAGGTTTTTTTTATTGATTTATAGTTGGTATATTAAAATTAAACAGTTTTACAATTTATCACTCTCAATTCATGCTAAGATTTAAATATAAATTGGCTTTTAAGTTCCTGAAAATAGAAAAAAAAACTTGATGAATGATTTAAAAAAAAAAAGGATATTCACTATGAATATATTCAAAAACGTTACAATGTTTAAGAATAGAATAGAGCTATCTTAAAAAACCAAAATCCATACAATCCTCTTTCTTCTTATTTTGCGTGATGAAGTATTCTTATATTTAGTTATATGTAGAGACATACGAAATTCGCGGATTCATTTCGCGAATGGCTAGCATCAAAACAACTATATCTTCGTACCGCTTCTGCGATTGGCCCACATTTTATCCGGGGAACTGTGAGCCAATGGGAAACACTAAACCAAGAAAGTGCTGAATTACGGACAGCCTAGTTGAAACGTCTCACGCGTCAGTAGCCAATGAACAGGCGTCATTTCCGCAAGTATTTGAAGGACTGTGGAGTCTATCCTAGAGGTCAATGAATCCGCGAATTTTGCAGGTCTCTAGTTATATGTGATGCTAAACTATCGAAAAGAAATGTGGACAATTATTTTTTTTTAAATTTGTTGATTGATTATATACTAAAATGTTTTTCAATGATTCCTAGTTACTGATAAGTAATGATAAAACACAGGACATGTCATGTTAAGACATATAAATGAAATTTAATGTAAATAATTATTTTTCCGTCTCATCTTTTCCATTACCGTTTGTAAAATTGGAAACAGAAAAAGGGGGGGGGGGGGGAGGGGGCGACCCTCCCTCCAAAAAGATTAACCTGCTATGATGTCGTACGTGATATGTCTGTAAGTTTAAAATCACGCCGTACGTCGTACGACGAGATATGTTCGGAAGTTTAAAATCACGTTGCATCTGATATATTTTGGAATTCCAAACATGCATTTACCTCTTGATTTGTATCTGTATTACTATTAAGAATATAACACTTTTTATTGTTTTTTTTATATAAAAGTATATGGTTGTATGCATTTCAAGTTTATATTGATTTTTATTTTAATATAAAAACTGCAAAAATTCACTTAAACTGAAATTAGCTGATTTTATGACCGTGCACAAATTCAATTTTTAAAATTTTAAATTATGCCATTAAATAGTTCACGTATATGACTTGCTCTATATCAAAACTTAGCAAATTTCATCAAGAATGTTTTGAGATCCTTATTGCAAGAAATGCTACAAAACTAAACTTTGAGCTCGTTTAGCTCACAAACTACATACCAGTTTTAGAGACAATTCTTCACTTGTGGAGATTCGTTTGTATGTAAACATTATTTAAACACTAAAATCAGGAATAAATTATTTTGTGTCATACAGCCTTAAACATTTTCTTTTCATTAGTAAGTCATCGTAACAAGTATGCAAACACACCTATATCGATGTTTAAATGAACGGTATGTGCCCTACGTACAACGTAGTGAGCTATAAACAGCTTTCGAAAATTATTTATTTGAGCACTCGTCTTAACGTTCACAAAAAAAAATCTTGAAAGCATTCCAGTGTAGGAGCAGGGCGCAAACCATGTTTCCGTTTCGAAGAAGCTAGGCACTGCCTGACGTGTTGTTTCAAGCACACAGCTTCTGTACGCTACTGGAGGCGTTCCAAGCACAACCTCTGCGAATAAAGTTTGCATCATCGATTTACCCACCATTTCTAGACCTTAAAGCCATATTTCACAGATTTTTTTTTATTTTTCCATGTAAAATAGTTGTGCATGAACACTTTAAAAATGTAGTTTTTTTGTTTTGTTTAGGAAGCATACTTTTCAAAATATTTCACTTCAAAGTCGTTAGTTCAGGGCTCTTGTGTACTATTTTCTTGATTAACTATGAATTTTTTTTCGTAAAGAATTGTATTTGATATGATCTGTACAAAATGCCCAACAAAATAGCTTATTATGAAAGCGATAAATCAATTGCCGAATGTTTGCTGTAATCATTAGAGTCGCTTGAATTAGACATTATTATTTCCATAAAAAACCACCATTAATCTCCCAATGGAAAAATTTCAGATTTTGTGAATTGCTAGTTTGAAACTTAATCTGAAAAATAAAATCAGTTTTGATTTTTTAAGTAATTTGCAACACCCAAAAAATATCCAGTTTTGCAACACTGTTTTTGTTATATGTCAGTTTCCTACAATACTCTTCTCTTGGACTGTACAGTAGTTGTGCCTGTGTTGAACGCACCCCACTGGGGGGAGCTGAATTGTTGCCCCTTGGAAGGGCAGCCCTTCAGGATTTTTCTGGCAATGGTTTGTTTTAGCCATTAGCGATTATCACCATCCAAAAATTACATTAAAAAAAAAATCCGGAAGCAGAACCACTCATCTGCCCTCAACGTATCCTTAAATGTTTTTTTTTTTTTTTTTTTCGCAAACGAACCTCACACTAGGTATTTAGAAAAGTTTTTTAAATTTCGTGGATTTTTCTGAAGCTCTGCGCATTCGTATGTGTGTCCAGGTAGGCGGAGCTGTTAGTGTGTTGAATTAAGGCTTTTAAACAGTGCTTGAGACATAACAATTATTAGCATAATCCAAACCATTATTAACTGATTTTTGACACTGACGGTTTTCTAACAGTGGTCCCTTGGTACATCACGACCAATTTCAAACGAATTGCAGGATATATATAGTACATACAGATATCTAAACGTTCCTTTAACATTTTAAGAAACTTTTTTTTCATGATTACGTAGTTTTCTTGTAGGTTATGTATCACGCGCCAATTGACTTATTTCGTTTTCGTGTCATTACTAATATTTTAAGAGAATATCTTGTAAATTTATACCTGTAGTCTACTTGCATGTGTTTTTTAAGTTGCATTTTTTTTCACTAGATATTTGATCAACCTTTTTACGAGCTCACATAAAATAAGGTTATTCCAGTAGCTAATCATAATTGTGAACACGTACCGCTATCAGAAAACACTCGGTGAATGCCCGGCGACAAAAAAAAATGGGGTATGGCTGTGTCATGGACACGGCCGTGTGTTTTACATGAATACGTGTACGTAACAGGTAATATTTTCCATGCAAAATATAAAATACGCTATTTAATTTTTATTTTAACACCATACATATTCACTGTAACTATTTTACACTAATGTTTTATAGATGTAATCGATATATTTTGACGAGAGCTGACGATTGAAACCCAACAGACGTCGTAGCTTCTCCGATTCAAAAGTTATACTAAATGGAAATCTCGAAACGCAGCAAAATGACCTCAAAATGGCGGTGCTTCCCCCTCCACCGCGCGCGATGCGTCACAGTCCTCACTTAGCGTATCGAATTATTTGATCCTTTAGCTATCCAGTGGTGTAATTATTTTTTTGGATGGATATTGTAGATATGTAGCTGCAACACCAAACTGTATCCCCCGATTTTGTTATCATTCGTTTTTTGAATTTCCTCACACTATGGAAGCAATTTTAAAGACGTATTCACGTCAAAAATTGTGAAGGAACTCAAAATGTGAGGGAACTTAATCGGATGTGATCGGTATTGATCGAAGGTCAATGCATCTCACGCTTCCCCATTAGGAGCCCCTCGGACACGAAACCAGTGTTGCCACATTCTCCATGCATGGGATCTCCGTTCCGAAACGTGAACCATTCGCGCAAGCTCTCCAGATCGGATAGTTGCCCACCAAGAAATTTTTCGACGTGACAACGTCTAATAAATCGATGAACGCCGGCTGCACGCACGAAAAAGTGTCCCGTAACGCACATTGTCCCGTTACGCTGTGTCCCGTTACGTTCATTGTACGCTTGCGCCGCATCTATCTCTCTTCCACTCGATTGGAACAACCATCGATTTGATTTTTTCGAGGCACATTAAACTTGAAACACTCCCATTCGTTTCCTACTTTTCCTATCATCGTCCTTTCCTTAACAGAATAGGACAGATTGGAAGAAGTTAAATAGCAAACATGTACAAAAGTTATAGTTAAAATAATTTGTTCGTTAAAGTAATAAACATATTTGAATTAATGAGTGCAAATAAAAGTAAATTTATCAATTAAATTGTAGATTTCATTTCACTCCTTCTTTGTATCCATACAAAATAGTGATAATTATATAAAAATGATTCAATTTTATTCATAAAAATATGCAATCATTTCATCAATGTTTTTTATGACGTTGTCACGCTAAACTATCGTCCGTAAACCGACTTTACAGACAACCAATATTTTTGATGCGTAACATCCATTGGCTCTCGGTATACAGCATCTGGCAGGAGTAGTTTCGTGAATGGCGCGAACTGACTTTCACAAAGCCAAAGGGAAACGTTACAGTATTAACTACTTGATGAAGTGTATTTTTTTAAAATAAATTTCCTTGTCAAAAACCAGGTGTAAAGCCGGGGTTAAATAATTTTCGCTTTTATCGGACCCGTTCCAATTTGAAGTTTAACCTTTCGCTCTGCAAATCTGATGATTTTGGCTGTCGACGGAGCCTCTCTGATGGTAGCGAATTCTAGCGGCGGGTGCGGAAGCTAAGTGGGATTCGCGTCAAGAAATTTAATTTAAAAATTTTGCTTTGTTTTTAATCAAGCTCGGCATTATTTTTTTTAAGAATTCTACGATAAAGTTCGTGTCCGAGTTTCGTAATATAAGTGTGTTTGCAACATGAAAACACGTGAATTTGCTCATTACCGAGGTTAGATGTTACTCATTTCTGGCGAGTACTGAATGACGCGCTCAAAAAGTTTTTGTCCACAGCTATGTTGACAAACCTTTGCGAATGAAACATCACACCTAAACACAACCACAAAATTTGTCGTAATTATTTTATATATTGATTCCTTTTAAAAATTATTTACGAGAAGTTTTTGTTTAAATTTGGTTCCTAAATTAAAAAATAATAAGTTTTGGAATATGTTACCTAATTTCATTACTCAGTTTGTTTTAAGGTTTTCATTTAATATTTACTTTCAGTTATCAATTTCTTCAACCAGGGGAAAAAAAAAAAAAACATGATTGATGACATGTGTGCGCATACAGTCTTCATAAATAATGCCCAAGTTGCATAGTAAAACAATTCTCCATTTTCCCTCTGACTGAAATAAGGATGTGCTTGCTGTTGACTCGAACCAAAATGCTCCATAATAGGAGTCAAGTGCCTTGATTACTAACTAAAACATTTTTTTTAATTTCAAAAAAAAAAAAAATAGCATAAGCAGAAGCAGTTTCTGAGTTACATAATTTCGTAACTTGATAATTTTTTCTCTCTTTATTTTTGGACAGTTAATTTATTTGTCTAGATTCTAGTGTCTGTAAATATTGATTTCGTTCATCCTATATGTTTACAGTGTTTTAAGTTTTTCGTAAGCGATAAACCAGGAATATATATTTATATTATTGGTTTTTTTCTCTCAGGAAATTGCGGATTTAGGCAGGGTCCCACATGACAAGTTAATTTTTTTTTAAATTTCTTCTCATTACTATTAGTTAAAGACTTTATTTTATATAAAAAATTAACACTATACCTTTCCTGCACGTGGTGTTCTCTCATTAAACAGATATCCACTAAATGTAAGGGGGGGGGGGGGGGGGCACCAATCAATGGCGGCTCCAGCGAGCCTGCCCAACATTTTCAAAATTAAAAATTTGAAATAAGATTTTTTTTTACAAAAAAAAACTCGATGCATACTGTATCAAACATTAGGTTTACCTTAAAGAGGGCTGTTGACAATGAAATGAAACTATACATCCCGCCTGCAGATTTGTATTTTTTTTTACATTAACGTACGAGTTTTGTTGTAATATTCACATTATGTTAACACAATTTTAATCCTAACAATGAATTTTGTGACCTTTATTAGTGTTAAAGTGTTATTTTGTTGACATGCAGTCATACGTTTATAATAATTCTTGTGATTAACACACTGTACATAACGTTAGAGAGAAATAGACTACACTCAGAAAGCCATAAAACTTACCATTTTGCATCTGTATTTAAAAAATTTCCCGGACATCCCCCCCCCCCCCCCCCAACTCTGATTTTGTGACCAGACCACGACCCCTCTACCCCCTCTGGTACAGTCCGGACTCCTAGAAATGTGCATACGCCCTTGCGGTACAGTCTGGGCCTACCCCAAAATTAATCCTGGGGCCTACCCAAAAATTAATCCTGGGGCCTAATCAAAAATTAATCCTGGGGCCTACCCAAATATTAATCCTGGGGCCTAACCAAAAATTAATCCTGGGGCCTAATCAAAAATTAATCCTGGAGCCTACCCAAATATTAATCCTGGGGCCTAACCAAAAATTAATCCTGGGGCCTAATCAAAAATTAATCCTGGTGCCTAATAAAAAATTAATCCTGGGGCCTAATCAAAAATTAATCCGGGGGCCTAATCAAAAATTAATCATGGAGCCTACCCAAATATTAATCCTGGGGCCTAACCAAAAATTAATCCTGGGGCCTAATCAAAAATTAATCCTGGTGCCTAATAAAAAATTAATCCTGGTGCCTAATCAAAAATTAATCCGGGGGCCTAATCAAAAATTAATCATGGAGCCTACCCAAATATTAATCCTGGGGCCTAACCAAAAATTAATCCTGGGGCCTAATCAAAAATTAATCCTGGGGCGTCCCCTGGCCTCAGTGCCACACACGTAAGGCTTAAAAGTGATGTCTTGAACTTGTTGACGAAAAAATAAAAAACAAATTTATATCGTGGGCGATATATGACTACACGTGTTATAATGTTACATGCCTAAATAACCCGATCAAGACTATTTTTTAATAGTGTAATTATAGGATTAGGTATAAATACCATTCTAACCGAGATATTTAAAAACAAAAACCTGTTCCTAGTACCGGACACATTTTTTCTCACAAAAATTCCATCAAAAGTCAACATAGGTACATTTCACATTCACATCAAATACATAACTTTAACCGATTGTATTACGTCAGAGTGTTTATTTATTGTAATTGTTAGCAGTGTTCACACACACTGTCAGAACATGCAACATGAGGCACCCCCCGTCGGTGCAACACTAACCCAGTCCTCTTCAAAATACTCTCCACAAGGGACACACACAGTTTTTTCGTGCCCATATTCACTTGCTTTCTGTTCCTTATCTTCACTGTTGATTTCAAGTCTCCTTTTGGGGAAATATTTTATGAGGCGGACTTCTTTTAGACTTTCTTTTGACCTCATTTGTTTGTTTTTTTTCCTTCTATTTTTGTTGAATATTATCTCCCTTCCCATTCTTTCACATTCTTCTGTTTTTGTTCTTCCTTTAGTTTTTTTTGTGTCGATTAATTTCTTCCTTTTATTCCTACAGTTTTATTTTTTTTAGATCCAGCTGCTTCTCTAATACTGAAATTTCCCGCCAAAACTCCAACTAAACTTTTTTTAAAATTTTATTTCATCCCATTTTCCTTTTTTGGCTGCACCCATCCATTCAAAATATCCCCGAAAATAAACCAAACTTATAGTGTGTTTTTCAGAAATATTTTCTTTGTGTCCGGTCTTGGGAACATAACCACTGTCCATCGCAAACGACTAAAACCCGAGCGAAATCATCTCAATGTAAACACAGCATTTTTAATATCTAAACACGCGGAATTTTACGTAAAATAGGTGAAAGTTCCGTATCACTATCCACATTTATCCCTTCATTATGATAGTATTATCCTGTGGTAACATGAAGCTTGCTGATTGCATTTAGAACGTCAACAAATCCTGGACGTGACAATGAAACAAGATGTCAAAAATATAATACGAAAGAAAAAAAGGGGGTTGTCTGTAAAGTCGGTTTACGGACGATAATTTTACGTGATAAACGTCATAAGAAAATATTGATGAAAAATTGCATACTTTTTAATTTTTCAAATATTATATACAGTTTTTGCAAATTTAGAATTGAATCATTTTTATTGAATTATCACTTTTTTGTATGGATACAAAGAAGGGGTGAAATGAAATATACAATTTAATTGATAAATCTACTTTTATTTGAAATCATTAATTCAAATATGTTAATTACTTTAACGAAGAGATTACTTTAACTATAACTTTTATACATGTTTGCTATTTAACTTGTTCCAATCTGTGATATTCTGTTAAGGATAGGACGATGATAGGAAAAGTAGGAAACGAATGGGAGTGTTTCAAGTTTAATGTGCCTCGAAAAAGTCAAATCGATGGTTGTTCCAATCGAGTGGAAGAGAAATAGATGCGGCGCAAGCGTACAATGAGCGTAACGGGACACAGCGTAACGGGACACAGCGTAACGGGACAATGTGCGTTACGGGACACTTTTTCGTGCGTGCAGCCGGCGTTCATCGATTTATTAGACGTTGTCACGTCAAAAAAATTCCACAAGACCTGATATAATTTGTTTGTATTGGGCATGTGTGTGTGTGTGTGTTACGGAATGATCGCCGGCACCGATGACCCAACATGCTGACGTGTGAGGAGGTCAGAGAGAACGTGTTCCGAAGCAGAGCTGAGTCACAATCGTGTCTGGGTCACCACAAGCCCGCCAGACATCGCATTAGACCCCCATTAATCCCCCCTCCCCCCCCCCCCTTCATGGTGCTAGAACAGTTCGACGGCTGAAGGCCGCTTAAAACTCCCAGCGTTAATTCATTTCTCGTCCCCCCATTCATCAGCTGTCTACGTCACCGCACATTCGGTCGGTTCCACTAACCATGAGTTTGCGAGAACCGAGTTCGGATGCAAATGGGAAGCCACAAAATTCGTGAGACGAAATCTGACTCCCGAACTTTTGCCGAGTGCATCACTAGTTTGCTTCTCTCTCTCGCATCTGTTGTGTCGGAATAGTAAAATAAATAAATTAATGAATGAATGAATAAATAAATGAGGGCTTTCAGTACTTGCCAGTGATGTGTAGAAAATTCAAACGTGCTCAATTTGCAAATAAATATAAACTATAATTCTTTAAAATAACGCCGAGCGTGGTAAATATATGTATAAGCAAATTTTGTTTTTTCAACTACATTTCTGGACGCGAATCACACGTAGTTTCCGCACCCGCCGCTAGAATTAGCTGCCGGAGCAGCTACGTCGACTATCGAATCATTCCATATGCAGAACGGAATGTTAACTATTTAATGGAACAGCTTTGATTAAAGCGAAAAATGACTTGGGGAAAAAAATACTAAACCCCGGATTTAGACATGATTTTCGACAACGAATTTTTATTAAATTGCTGCCTTTCTTGTTAAAATTCATTAACGATTTATTACTATAAAGTTTTCCTTTGGCTTTGTGAATTTCGCCAGAGAATAGCAGCACCGTGGTTACACATTTCCGTTCCGTGGGAACGTAATCATCCCTATCAATGCCGTATACCGAGAGCTAATATGTTACACATAAAAAAAAAAATTATAATTTAAAAAATATTATAGGAAGATCAGACTCCGATCTGGGGAGATGGCCTCTACAGGGCTGCTCTGTGTTGTGACATATTAGCATAAGTAATGTATCTAGCATAGAAAAATAACGCCCGACAGTATGTGCTCCAAAACACACGATGTGGCGTGTGCAAAGTAGCACACCAGGGCAGTATTGCAGTCGTACAGAATGTCCATAAAAGAATGTACCTTGTTTTAAAATTTAATAGTATCCACTGCAAGCGTTGTAGAGTGTTGGTTCAAGGTCGCAATTAAATAGAAACTCAAACAGTTCCATATAAGCGGATGTGCCAGTGTTGCTTTGTTGTTTTCTCGCTTGCAGCGCCACCTACGCAAAATGGCGTCTTATGAACTCAAAGCTTAGAGGGGGGACCAGTAAACTTTATTGGGCAACAGGATGCAGCCGCTCCCTAATGGAATCTCTTTCGTACGAGAGTGGTTGACCTTTGCATTTGTCGCAAAGGTCGAGATGACAGAGCTCTTTTTCGCTGGCCTTCATGTTCACCTGACACTATGCTATGCGATTTTGTCCTTTGAGGCTTTATAAAAGATCGTGTCTACGTTCCGCCGCTACCTAAAATGATCGTCCAGAGTTGAGACACAGAATTGACAATATTGCTCCCATTACTCCGGACGTGTTAACCAAAGTTTTAGGAAGAACTGTAGGTTGGATGTGTGGCGTACAACTAAAGGTGCACATAGTGAACATTTGTAAGAAAAACTAGGTTAGTTTACCTTCAGTGATGTATAGTAGTCTAAATTTAACTGTTATAACATACTATTGAAACTAGAACATTCTTTTTTTTTTTTGGACATTGTGCGTTATAATCTACTAGCCATAAGAACCAACAAAAAAAAAAAAATCAAAAATTCAAAAATATCAAAAAAAAACTAATGCCCAGTTTTTTTTTTTTTTTTTTTTTTTCGTTTTTGAACTGTATTTATAAGTGAGTTATAATGCCTGAGATGCGCGTTTTCAGAATAATTTGTAGGCATCCGGTACAGATTCTTGTCGTCATTTCTCCGCCATGAAATGTTATTTATATTCACCCTATGGCACGACGAGAAGAATCAACAGCATGGCGATTAGTCATGAGCGCTGGAAGAACCATCGAGTATGGATTCGCAGTGCGTTTTTTTTTTTTAAAAGACCCGTCGGAATGAAGTTTCTTGTTACAACCGGGAGTATCTAAGAGTTCTCCGAACCTAACCACGTCTCGATAGCAGGACAATGGCGGATTCTTATCGCGTTCTCGACAGCTTGACGCAGGAGGGGGGATTGTCACGTCTCGAAACACGATTTCCGAGCTCCAGACGTGACCTCACCGCGGGGGAATGTCCTGACCTCTTGACCTCCGTCCACCCCCCTCCCTCCTCCCCCTTCGCCGATACAGCGGACGTGATAACGGCGCCCTGTTTGCGAAATTAAAATTACGTCTTATTTCAACTGTGTCGTAAGAAAATACTACTTTTTATTTTATTTAGTCATGCATTTGCTAATGGCCAGCCGACAGAAACATCCCAAAATAGGCTGGCACTATTAAAGTACAAAAAACAAATACAAATAACTTAAATGTAGAAAAGAAATAAGGGAAAACAAAACTCAGATGTGAAAGTGTAAACGTGGATATCCAAACAATAATATACAGCACATAGAAAAGAGAATACAGTCAAAATAAATGAATTAAAAAAAAATTACACAAAGGAATTCACTATTAAATTCACATTAAAAATACATTTACTCATATAATCATCTATGGATATAATAATTTATATGATTAAAAGTGAAGTACTAATAATAAAATAAGAAAATAAGGCTGCATTAAGTGGCCCTCCTCGTCAGGGGTATGTGTGTGTAGCAGTCTTCTCGTCGTCACAGGACAACTGTGAAATATGAGCGGTGACCGTAACATTATATGGTGGATAAATGAAGATACAGGTGGAATGCAAGTCACTTAAGTGCTTTCAAGAATCTATACCAGTTGTTTTACGCCTAAAATTTACTCTGAAAAAATGCGTTTTAGCCATTTTGACTCTTCTAAAAATAGCTACTGTTTAAAAACTTTACCCAAAATCAAAAGTACTTTTCAGCCCTCAGCGAACTCTTAAATGCTTTTCGTAAGCGGACCCCACTCGGATATCTTGAGAAGTTTTGAAATCGCGGTTGTTTTTCCTGAAGCTCTGCGCACCGCGTGTGTGCCCGGGTAGGCGATAGTGACTGACATAGTGATGACCATGATAACGAGGACGTCAGGCAGATTAGTTTAGCTGTAGTTGGGAATGAGCACACACATCTAGCTCGGATGTTAATTATCCGTACCCGTATGTTTTACTAACTTCTTCGGCCAAGTACTTCTCGCATCATTACGGATAAATGTGTAATGCAAGTCCCTTTAGTGCTTTCAGCAATATCTGTACCGGATGTTTAAATACTTAAAAATTATTCTGAAAAAAAAAAACACGCTTTTCAGCCATTTTCACTCATTAAAAAATACCGTTTTAAAAACGATTTACGTAAACAGAACTACTCATCAATTCTCAGCGTTTCGTAAACGGCCACGCCTACCTGAGCACACATATGTTGCGCAGAACTTCAGAAAAAAAAATTTGCGAACGAGTCTTTCAGTACTCGCCAGAGATGTGTAGCATCTGGGGCGACTGAATTGTTGCCCCTTGGAAGGGCAGCCCTTCAGGATTTTTCTGACAGTGGTGTTTTTGAAAGGTTGTCTGAATTGTTGCCCCTTGGAAGGGCAGCCCTTCAGGATTTTTCTGACAGTGGTGTTTTTGAAAGGTTGTCTGAATTGTTGCCCCTTGGATTGGCAGCCCTTCAGGATTTTTCTGACAGTGGTTAGTTTGTAAAGTGAGTTATCCTAACCTAACCTAACCTAAACTAACCACTGTCAGAAAAATCCTGAAGGGCTGCCCATCCAAGGGGCAACAATTCAGACAACCTTTCAAAAACACCACTGTTAAATACATCCTGATGGGCTGCCCTTCCAAGGGGCATCAATTCAGCTCCCCCTAACATCTAAACTCGATAACGAGCAAATTCAAGTGTTTTCTCAAATTGAAATCACGCTTATAATACGAAACTCAGTTACAAAATTTAACGTAGAATTCTTAATAAATAAAGAAAAATTGCTTAGTTAAATAAATATACGAAAATTGTGTTTTCAACTAAATTTCTGGACGCGTATCACATGTAGTTTCCGCACCCGCCGCTAGAATTCGCTGCCCGAGCAGCTGCGTCGACTATCGAATCATTCCATTAGCAGACCGAAATTTTAAACTATATAATGAAACTGCTCCGATAAAACCGAAAAAAAAAGACTTGAAAAAAAGACAACTCAGGCTTTGAAACTGATTTTCGACAAGGACGTTTATTAAAATACTGACCATCTTTTTAAAATTCATTCAGCAGTTAATACAATATCGTTTCCCTTTGTCTTTGTGAACATTTGTTTGCGCCATCCGCCACAGATGACAGCACCGCGGTTGTTACACATATATGTTCCATGACTTCTGTCGCATTCATAAAATCACTCTTGCCAAATGCCGTATACCGAGAGCTAAGATGTCACACACAAGAAAAAAAGTACTCCTTATACATGAACATTTACCCGGTTTATAGGATAAATAAAACCTCTAAGAGTTCAGAATACTGCGTAATTTATGAGACGTTTCAACAATCTGGAACTACGAAAAAAAACGTCGTCCGTAAATTTGTTGTGATTTTTAATAGTGCAGCAAAATAACGTTTCATTGAGCACATGTGATTTTTAAGCGCTTAGCAAAATTAACAAACTACTCATTGGCGGATACAGGATTCTATTTCTAGAGGAAATTTCAAAATAAAATTATTCTTGTATTCATAAAAACTTATATAAACAACAATTACACCTACTACTACTACACCTACTACTACTAATACTACACCTACCACTACCAATAAATACTACACCTACCACTACCAATACTACACCTACCACTACTACACCTACCACTACCACTACTACCACTTCCACTACTACCGCAAGGAATTTGGTCAGTTACATTCTCAACACGCATCACTACCTTTGTGGTTTATGGATACAGGTGTTGTATGTAACAGCTCACCTTGCATCACCCAGAATAACACACTGCCTACATCAAGAGATCTCGCATATATTTTCATAACTTCAAGAGGAATATATCAATAGAATATAATTTTAAGCAATTCAGAGGAAAATTAAGCCTCATTGAGGAAAATAATAACCTATCTGAGGAAAATCAAGCCTCAGATTTTTTTTGGAGGAAACAAATGGGGAATTTTACCTAAAATAGGAATATTTTCCATGAAATAGATACATTTTTAGTATTTTGAGGAATTTTGAGTCGAGGAAAAAATGCGAAATTTGACACCAAAAATGGCCGCCATGACGTCACAATACACGGCTCCACACCCAGAACCTACATTTCTATACTACTTATATCCCCTACATACCTTCCTGTTTATTTCGTCCAAATTTGACTACTAGATATGATTTTTTTTTGTCATCGCATCTGCACTACATGTAAGACAGCCATCAATGTTTACAAGTTGATTTTAACTGATCTGTTGGACACACTTTTTTAAAAAAAATCCTATTTTAATATTCAGCCTATTATAAAAAAAAAATAATTTTGCGTGAACGTATACAATAAATTTCACAAACGAATCTATCCGTCCAATTTTATTTTATGGAGAAAGTTGACATCCGCATTCCGCTTGTCGATGAGATATTAAGATTCATACCGCAGCATTTAGGCTGCAATACAGCGCGGCCGCCTGCAGAACTTGACCCTTAAGGTCAACGATCTCGTGGAATGCTGGATCTTGGGAGTTTTTTTTAACTGGCGATAAGGCTTCTGCGTAAACTGACGCGAATCCGCAAATAAACTTGTTTATTTCGGGCTCCGTATACACTATCTCCCGAGTCTGGCACATAAAGTGAAACTAAATAATTATATAAAAAAAATTCTTGATAGTTTTTTTGTGTAAATAACACGCGTTATAATTTCGATGCTATTAGCTTTAAAACAATCTGCAGGCTTTTAGTTCCCGGTACGATAAAAAAATTAGGTTTTTTAGCAGGTAAGTTAACATTGTCTGTTTTGGGTTTAGTATTGAAACATTAAATAAATTTGAGGCATTATACAGTTAAAGAAGTTACGACACATGGAATACCTATATTTTCTGATTATTTATAACGTAGGTTTTAATAAATATTTTGGTTCTTCTTAAAATGTTAAATAAAAATATGCTCAAAAAACAATGTAATATTCGTTCTGTAAACGTTGTTCAATAGTTCACAACTTAAGTTTAAAATTATTCCTATTTTATTGGCTGAAAAATATATTTTTTTTCTCAAATGTTTCGAACTTCTATAGCTTAAATTTTTTGGTTGTATCTGTTGTTTCACAACTTTTGTCGCAGCTTGTTTGTGGCTTTTCGATGTGTAAGCGACATATCATAACCTTTTTGGTTTATTGTATCGACGAATTTTTTAATTATTAAGTCTAATTCAACACCAATTTTTTTTTCAGATTCTGACTGAAAGGGAACGGAATAAAATGTTGCCGAAAGGGTTGGGGGGGGGGGGGGGTTGGTAAGTTTACGAAAACCAACCTCTTTCATGGAATATGAGGGTCCATGGTTCCATACAGTAATATACAAAAACAAAAGAAGATAATCAATTATTATTTTTTAAATATTAGTTCTCCATGGATAGGGATGTTTCGGGTGTTTTGCAGTATGTCGGTGATGAGGCAAAAAAGTGACTTCAATTATAGCGAGTTGCTATTACCGACTGCTATTAATAATGACTCCTTAAAAATAATAAGTGTTTAGGATTGATAATTTTTTTTTTAAATTTCATAATGTAAGCAACTGAAATAAGGCTATCAAAAGAAACGATATGTAGCCTTAAAAAAAATCCACCAATAATTAAATCAAAAAATTATTAAAACTTATTATGATTAACTATCTATTGCATAATTTTTTTTGTTAGCAAGCCGGATAGTATCAATTTGGCAACAATGGGAGGTCACTCACTAGGTACTGCAAACTGAGTGGGGGGCAGACTATACGTCAACAGCATTCGTAACTCCTTGGGCTGGAAACGCAAAGGTTTTGGAGAATGCAGAGCAGTAAGGCTGGGTTCACAATTAAAAAAATTAAGCGAGTGCATAGCAAGCCATGCACACGACCTGTGCACACGACCTGTGCGAACTGCGAAATCGGTTCACAATTGAATTCTTACTGTTAATTTCAGCCAATGAAATTTCGCGAACTATGCGAGATATGTTAGCAGTGTTAGTAAATAAACATATTAACTTTTAAAATAACGATAATACTATTATTATCTCGACATTTTATTACCACAATATGGTTAATAAATATAAAAATTATTTCTAGTTCCGCCAAAAAAGCACCCTGCTCTTCTCTCATTGGCTGTTGTGCCATGCGTACGCGACCGAAATAAAATATATTCATTTCACTCCTATGCGCACGACCTCGCTCCCATGCACACGACCAACTTTCTGCTATTGTGAATCGTTAGGTTAGGAAACATGGCGTTCATATCCTATGCACACGACCTACTGTTACTGTTACTGTTATTTTTTCAATTGTGAATCCAGCATAAGTTGTTCGATGCTGGAGAAGAGGGGAGGGGGAAGGGGAAGGGGAGAGAGAAAGAGAGAGACAGCTATCTCGAGGGCGATGACATCACGTCTGCACCAGTCCACGGTCAAGATGACGTGACGCAGGCGACTTCCGACGGGGACTTATCGCAGCCTACGCACTTTGCCACCGCGTCACTGAGTCAGCAGACGAGAGGAGTGCATGCATCAATGAGTTAGTTCAAACCATTAGATAAACGTCCGTAGAGGGCGGTCTCCAGACAAATAATAACGTTCGCAGGCTTTCACGGGCCACTGTCCGAAGTAGATTGGCTTCTGGGTTTTAGCCGCGTCCTTGGCGAACAATTCACCGACGTTTCGGTCGACACTGCAGTCGCCATCATCAGCCCAGCCAACCAGAAGAAAGGAAGGCTCTGATTGGCCCACAGCTGCAGACAATCAGGAAGAACCTTCCCCTCAGGCGAGAGTATATAAAGGCAGGATAAATTGTAAGAACCTCAGTAGGTAACTCCTCCCTGATTATGGCGACTGCAACGTCGACCGAAACGTCGGGTTAATTATTCGCCAATGACGCGGCTACAACCCAGAAGCCAAGGTCTCCAGACAAGTTCTACGCTCGATTACGTCTACGATCACGTTTGTACGAACTTCAATTTTTTTTTCATTCGCATTCAATGTTTGATTTTTTTTTTAAAGTGAAACTTCTTCGCGGACGGAAGGGTTAAATCCAGGCGATGACGTCATCTGGGACGCAACGAAAAATACGTTTCAAAAGAAAATGCCAGCAGAGTCTTCCAGTATGTCTCGCCAGAGATGTGTAACATTTAACCCCAGTAACGAGCAGATTAATGTGTTCTCACGTTGCGAACACACTTGTAACACGATACTCGGACACGAAATTTAACTACAAATTATTTAAAATAATCCCGAGCGTGATAAGTTTTTTTTAAGAATAATTCGCTGCTGGAGTAGCTACATCGATTATTGAATTATTCGATTTTCAGAGAAAAAGGTCAAACTGTATAACAAAACGGCCCCGATAAAAACAAGAAAAAAAAAATAAACCCCTCTTTGGACCTGATTTCTGACAATTAATTTTATTAAAATCATGCCCATCTTGTTAAAATTGATCAATGTTATTACTATTAAGTTTCCCTTTTGGCTTTGTGAAATTTGGTTTCACGCTGTCCTCCACAGATGGAATCACCATTGTTACACATTTCCGTTCCGTGCGACTTCCGTTCCCTTCACAAAATTACTCCCACCAAATGCCGTACACTGAGAGCTAAGATGTTACACATAAAATAAATGAGTCAGAAAGCTGTTACGTCGTGGTGTATGTTACAGTTGTTAACTTTCACCTTCTTAGCTATCAGATTACTTTCCGGAAACGCAGATTGCAGCAGCAGCTATTGATGGCATGATCGCGATACATCACGCTTGCATACTTGCGCTAGTGTGACACTTGAGCTTACTTGCATACCTGCTCACTCGCACTCTTACTCACTCGCACTGCATCGAATCATCGATACAGAAGCCAATGTCGCGGAAGCCATCCCCTGATAGGCTGACACCTGAGCCAATAGGATGTGGCATCTCGTGATTATAAGCCCGCAGGAGATCCCCTGGCAAAATTTGTTGCTGCCCTAATGTGGTTAGCTTTCGACTTCAAACTGGTTATGAATACACAGATAAAAATACAAACATCAAAGTAAGACGGGAAAGTAACTCAGGGTGCCCATAAAAGGTTGTTCCAGTTTCAATGGTATGCTTTAACAAATAAATTTAGACCATTTACAACAAATCATGCATAAAATTAAAGGCAACCCCTTTTTTCTTACAAATGCTCCGTATGTGCACATTTAGTTACACGGCACACATCCAACATTTCATCGGATCAGTTTCCATTGTACAGTTAAAAATTTCGCTCTGAAAATGGAATGATTCGATAGTCAACGTAGCTGCTCCGGCAGCGAATTCTAGCGGCGGGTGCAGAAACTACGCGTCTATCGCGTCCAGAAATTTAGTCGATTACACGATTTTGCGCATATTTATTTTACGCTTGGCCATTATTTCAAAGAATTCTACGTTTGAATTTCGTGTCCGAGTTTCGTCATTATTAAGTGTGTTTGCAACATGAGAAATCATAAAAATTTCTTGTTACCGAGGTTAGATATACTGAAAGACTAGCGCACAATTAAAAAAAAAAAAAACATTTATTTCTAATCTCCCCGGGTGTATCGAAAGAGCGCTGCTTTGCTGGATAATGTCTTTGGGTTTAACATCGGATCGCTTTTTAATCGTCAAGGACCATTATTTATTACACCACTGTTAGTGTACGCTTCAAAGGGCGTGTTTTTTTTTATATAGAGCGAAGGGAGTGAAACCAGTTCCAGATTTTGTCAAGGGGGTTTGTCGTCGCAACTGTCGGCGGGGGTGGGCTCGCACAAAAAAGAGATGTTTTTGTGTCGATGATCCTCACAGGAATTCATGGGTTCCCCTTCTGGATCGTGGGAATAGGAATTTTTCCCCCACCCCAATTTTTTTGTACGGAATTGGACCGCGAACATGTCTTTATCCTCTCCCCCCCCCCCCCATTTTATCCCCTCCTTCCTTTTAACAAAACTTCACCCCCCACCCCATCAGCTTCCATGCGTCCTTAAAGACATCAAGGCATATAACCCAGGAGACCGGTCTACCAGCCAGAAGGACCTAACTCCTGTAGCACACATCGAATTTAAGTTTAGGAGGGAAAATTATTTTACATCCGGAAGGGATATCACGTCATCGTGGCGGATCGGAAGTGTGACGCTCTAAAAGGGGGGGGGGGGGGGGGGCAACGAAAAGTCCCAACGATCAGGAGTGGAGTGCTCGATGGTATGTTTTCATTGTAGTACACTTGCATACCGTGACACATTCTTTTACATGTTTGTACCTCTGTCTGTGGAGTTTCACTTCTAAAACGAGCCTCGTCCTATGTTTCCAGGGTGTACATTTAAATGGGTTTTACTCTCTCGCTTTCCAATGCACAATTTCGGTGAGCTATATGGCCAGATATACGCCATAGAGCACAGATGTTCAAGACACAGCTTTGTAATGCAATTAAAATTGTTTAAAATATTTATTATTTAATGTTTAATTTGGAATGAGAATTTTGTAAATATATTTATTGATGTATTCCATTAGGGGCATCATCTGATATTATTCAATTCTCACTTATAAGAAAGAAGCCATCTTGGTTTCAATTATTTTTGTCATGAAACGTTTTTATATATTTTAATGTACAACTATTTGGTTTCTGTTTATGCATAAAAAAGAATCAATGAAACAACTTTGTTATTAATAGATACCAACTGCTTAAAATAGTTTCTCCTTTGAGATAATTTGAAAAGACACCATTTTATAGTTTGAAATATTAACAAATAGTAAAATTTAAAAAAAAAAAATATTTAAACGTATCATAAATTGGTGGTATGAAAAATAAAGGTATGTTACCAAGCCGGTTAGTATCTATCTGGCAACAGTGAACGCTATTTAGTCTCTGCTGCAGACTAAGCGTGAGTCAAACTATATCGCGTGTGGGGTCCACGAACCGATGTATTTTTTTTTTTTTTTACCTCAAACAATCATTTCGATTCCTGTAGCCAAACAGTGTTCCGTACCACCATAAGAAAAAAAAAGTTAATTTTGATGCTTGAAAGAAAATCAGGAAAGTGTGTTACGTACGGTAATTCAAATGCAATTTTTCATACAAAATTATCACTACGCCTTTACATAAAGTCGTGAAACACAGAATTTTTGGGTCTTAAGTTCGAAGTTTCCTTGCTTGTGGGATCTGGTCATGTCGAGGGCGAAGGTGTCACCGACGTTTCGGTCGACAATGTAGTCGCTCCATCGTCAAGGTAGCATAGCCAAGAAACTTCAGACAGTGGCCGGGAAAACTTACGTCAGGGCGTCTCCTGCGGGCTTATAATCACGAGAGGCTACTTACTTTTTTTTTTGTACGAGGGCATACCGAAGCATGTCTCAAAATGGACCATGAACCGCTTTTGCTTCAAGTACAGGAGCTATTTTCATTGTTTCTTTATATTTTTTTTTGAGAGCAGCTCCTTGCTGGGAGAAAGAAGATATTTTGTGTGCGTGTAGGAGGGATGTAGACCGTGTATGGTTTGAGGGGGGGGGGGGGGGGGGCAGCAGGGCCTACTGAAAAAGAGAGTGCGGCAGGTTTAAGCCTCAACGCACATAGTTCGTCACGCAATGCCTGGCTCTGATATATACGATATATATTTTTTAAAAAAATCTCACCCATGCAACAATAATCTTGTTATTGAACTAGCTGTTCTCGCGACTTAGTTATAGCGGACGGAATAACTCTCACGGGATATATAAATTTAAATTTTTTAAATATTTGGTTTGTCATTGTCTGTCTTGTTTTGAACTTCTGGTATGCATAGAAGAATAAAAATTAAATAAAAAACAGTGTAGTTCGTACTTGTCAGAGAAGTGCAACATTTAACACAGGCAACGAGCAAAATTTACGAGGAACACAAAATTTAACTTACCTACAATCCTTAAAAATAATGCCTTAGTGATAAATACGTATACTCAACTTCTGTTTTCAACTACATTTCTGTACGCGAATCACACGCAGTTTCAGCACCCGCCGCTAGAATTCGCTGCCAGAGCGGCTACGTCGACTATCGAATCATTTGATTGGCCGACCAAAATTTTAAACTATACATAAAAAAAAAGCTGCGATAAATGCGAAAATCACTTGAAAAAAATTCTAAACACCGGCTTTGGACTTGATTTTTGACAAGAACTCATTTCATGTTTGCTTGGCTGTCAAAATCGTAACAAATTTGATAATTTTGAAATGCCAGGTAAAATTAATTAATATTTTCTGAAAGAAATTCAAACCATTTCTTGAAGTAGCCAGTGTCATTGCAGTTAAAACCTAAAAAAGTTTCAGTTCTGCAATAAAATAAATTCTCCTTTTTGTAAACCCAAAAACGTTAAAAATGTAACTTTGGCAGCTAATTATGCAAAACGTATGCGCTGTATATATTTTTCATTTCGTGAAAGTTAAACAATTGAAAAAGTCTACAAGTTTATCTGTAATTACTGTAAATATAAAATCTTGACTTGAAATTGGAGGCCCGCCTCGTCAGAGGTGTATGTGTGTTAGTGAGGCGGGATGATAAGCGCGACGCTCGCTGGTGCTTCTAGCGCGGTGTCTCCTCTGGACTGGCGCGCAGTCTTCTCGTCGTGCACAGGATAACTGTGAAATTTGAGCAGTGACCGTATCATTATATGGCCGAGAAATGAAGATAAAGGTGTAATGCAAGTCCTTTAAGTGCTTTCAAGAATCTGTACTGGTTTTTTTAAGCATAAAAATTACTCTGAAAACATGTATTTTAGCCATTTAAACTCTTCTAAAAAAACAGTTTAAAAATTTAATCCGAAATCAAAAGTACTTTTGGATCCTCAGCGAACTCTTAAATGCTTTTCGTAAACAGGCCCCACTCGGATACTTTGAGTGGTTTTCAAATCGCGTTGCAGCTGCTCACAGCTACTGTCTCTTCCCTCGGGGACGTAAACAGCTTCGCGAGGTCGTATCTGAGGAGCGAGGAAACATCCGGGTTGTCGTTAAGAGCCGGGCAGTAATGCAGGCGCGTAAATTCCGACGCCAAGAGCGCGTCTTTCTCGAGTTTGCGAGCGCAGTGATGCTGGAGGCCCCCTTTACCCAGAATAATAAAAATGTCGGACGGTAGCACAACATTTTTGTCGTCAATGAAGTGCGCAGGCGCTTTCACGGCCACTATCTGAAGTAGCTTGGCTTCTGGGTTGTGGTCGTGTCATTGGCGAATAATTCGCCAACGTTTCGGTCGACGTTGCAGTCGCCATCATCAGGAAGCAGTTACCTACTACGGTTCTTACCAGTTACCCTGCCTTTAAAGTTATATTAATTTATTCACAGTACATTTTAAGTAGAAGTAACACGAGTTAATACATTTTAATTTTATCTAAATTCAGCAGCTGTAAATTTCTTACGATTTAAATTGAATTGCAGTAACAATAGAAAGCGGTCACTTAAAAAAAAAAAAAAAAAAAAAAAAAAACAGTTTTAACTACGGAACATATGTCTCATGAACTAACTATATAATGAACGAAGGTCATATTATATAGGGGTCTGAATTCTCATTTCAGGTATAAACGTCATAGAAAAAGGGCGAATTACAGGCGTCTGTCTTCCCAATTATAATAATGATAAAAAAATTAGTACTTATTTAAAAAGTGACACATTTTAAAGATAAAATACTTAATTATTTTTCTACTTTAAATCTACTTTCAATTAATTAAGATACACAATAAGCATTTCATTAATCATTTAATGAGTTAATTACACTAAGTAGGTAAGTATTATTAAATGAATATATTAAAAATATGTAAAATGGCAATAAAAAATGTATTAACTAATGGATAATACAAATAATTCATAATTCAAGGTGGTATTCACAGATATTCACGGTTGATCTTGCATTACAGTTCGTAAGGCTAAGCGCTGCGCAATCACCACCCTCTATCGTAAAAACGGTTGAGCGCATGAAAAAAATGTTTCAAATATAATGTCTCAAATTCTATTCTCTACAATTTTTATAATATGTTAACATCATTGGAGCAATAGAAACCGAGATAATCGCGAAAAACTGTTTTTTTTTTTACCTTTGACCTTGAATAACTTACGACGCAGACACGAGATCTGATGACAGACTTTTGAGACAACTTTTATAACGTCAAAATAAAGGTATATAAGTACGACAATTTAGATTATTATCTCTCATTCCGAGGTTGATCGCTAATTTAGCTGTACTACTTTTTTTTTCTCCTGGAATGCTGATATTGGTTCCTTGTACTACAAAGCGTGTCGTAACTACCAACACTATAAATTTATTGACGTGACAACGTCTAATAAATCGATGAACGCCGGCTGCACGCACGAAAAAAGATGACTCATTGTCCCGTTACGCTCATTGTACGCTTGCGCCGCATCTATCTATCTTCCACTCGATTGGAACAACCATCGATTTGACTTTTTCGGAGTCACATTAAAAATTAAACACTCCCATTCGTTTCCTACTTTTCCTATCATCGTCCTATCCTTAACAGAATAACACAGATTGAAAGAAGTTAAATAGCAAACATGTATAAAAGTTATAGGTAGTTAAAATAATCTCTTCGTTAAAGTAATAAACATATTTGAATTAATGAGTGCAAATAAAAGTAAATTTATCAATTAAATTGTAGATTTCATTTTACTCCTCCTTTGTATCCATACAAAATTGTGAAAATTCAATAAAAATGATTCAATTTTATTCATAAAAGTATGCAATCATTTCATCAATGTTTTGTTATGACGTCACGTTAAAATATCGTCCGTAAACCGACTTCACAGACAACCAATTTTTTTTTAAATGTGTTTCAGTACTCGCAAGTGATGTGTAAACATCTAACCTCGGTAACGAGCAATTTCATGTGTTGCGTTTGCAATTGCATTTCCCGGTATAAATAAAGAGGAAAAAATATTGTTTGATCAATGTCTAGGTCGTAACTAAAAAAAACTGTAGTGACTTTTGTGTATATAATTAATAACAGAAGAAACAGCGATAAATCATTGACGTTATTTCTCACTTAGTAATAGCTTGTAAAGTGAATATTAATATCAGATGTCAAAATTTTTGCCCTTGCTAAATGTAAAATTTCTGCCCTTAAAACTATGTAGTTTGGAATCGTCTTGGTTGGCAACACCGTATCAGTGCTTCGTTCCCGTCTTTTGATCTTGCATCATCACTGTTTTCCTGCATCTCCCACTCATTTGTTTACACAAGCCGTCATTTCATTCCTCGAAACACTTCTAATTCGGGAAGCGTCAAGATTCACTGTCCTGGATTCAGACGCCCGAACGGTTCCGAACATACACAGTCTGTTCACTAGCTCGTGAACTTTGCGGTCAGAATATAAAATTTAAAAAGGCTATCATGCGATTGTAAAGTGTTTTATACGTGACAACGTCTAATAAATCGATGAACGCCGGCTGCACGCAAGAAAAAGTGTCCCGTTACGCACATTATTCTGTTACGCTGTGTCCCGTTACGTTCATTGTTCCGTTACGCTGTGTCCCGTTACGCTCGTTGTTCCGTTACGCTGTGTTCCGTTACGCTGTCGGCGAGTGCAGTAATAATAGGTTATGTTACAATTGACTAAAAAATTACGACGATTCATATAATTGATGATATATATTTGATTACAGTTTATTCATATGAAAACTTGTTCATAATTATATTTAAACTTTATAGCTAAACGCCAGTTTTTAAAATTAATTACAAGTCATCTACACGTGAAATTTTTCGTCGACTGTTTATAAAGTGAAGTGAAAAGTTAATGTGGTTTTCATTGCTTATTACAACAACAATTTCGGCAATAAAGGGTAATTATTCTTGCATTTTAAAAATCTGATTACTAGTATAATTTCACATATTTATTCTTTTATTATTAAAATAAAAATGATTCAATTTTATTCATAAAAGTATGCTATCATTTCATCAATGTTTTGTTATGACGTCACGTTAAAATATCGTCCGTAAACCGACTTCACAGACAACCAATTTTTTTTAAATGTGTTTCAGTACTCGCAAGTGATGTGTAAACATCTAACCTCGGTAACGAGCAATTTCATGTGTTGCGTTTGCAATTGCATTTCCCGGTATAAATAAAGAGGAAAAAATATTGTTTGATCAATGTCTAGGTCGTAACTAAAAAAAACTGTAGTGACTTTTGTGTATATAATTAATAACAGAAGAAACAGCGATAAATCATTGACGTTATTTCTCACTTAGTAATAGCTTGTAAAGTGAATATTAATATCAGACGTCAAAATTTTTGCCCTTGCTAAATGTAAATTTCTGCCCTTAAAACTATGTAGTTTGGAATCGTCTTGGTTGGCAACACCGTATCAGTGCTTCGTTCCCGTCTTTTGATCTTGCATCATCACTGTTTTCCTGCATCTCCCACTCATTTGTTTACACAAGCCGTCATTTCATTCCTCGAAACACTTCTAATTCGGGAAGCGTCAAGATTCACTGTCCTGGATTCAGATGCCCGAACGGTTCCGAACATACACAGTCTGTTCACTAGCTCGTGAACTTTGCGGTCAGAATATAAAATTTAAAAAGGCTATCATGCGATTGTAAAGTGTTTTATACGTGACAACGTCTAATAAATCGATGAACGCCGGCTGCACGCAAGAAAAAGTGTCCCGTTACGCACATTATTCTGTTACGCTGTGTCCCGTTACGTTCATTGTTCCGTTACGCTGTGTCCCGTTACGCTCGTTGTTCCGTTACGCTGTGTTCCGTTACGCTGTCGGCGAGTGCAGTAATAATAGGTTATGTTACAATTGACTAAAAAATTACGACGATTCATATAATTGATGATATATATTTGATTACAGTTTATTCATATGAAAACTTGTTCATAATTATATTTAAACTTTATAGCTAAACGCCAGTTTTTAAAATTAATTACAAGTCATCTACACGTGAAATTTTTCGTCGACTGTTTATAAAGTGAAGTGAAAAGTTAATGTGGTTTTCATTGCTTATTACAACAACAATTTCGGCAATAAAGGGTAATTATTCTTGCATTTTAAAAATCTGATTACTAGTATAATTTCACATATTTATTCTTTTATTATTAAAATAAAAATGATTCAATTTTATTCATAAAAGTATGCTATCATTTCATCAATGTTTTGTTATGACGTTGTCACGTTAAACTATCGTCCGTAAACCGACTTTACAGACAACCAATTTTTTTTAATCGATGTCTTAGACCTAACCTAACCAATCTTTCAATTCAGGTAGGATGACCTAAACGTACGAAAACCTTGTAACCCTTCTTCCTCCTTAATTGGAAGAGGGGTTGCGTCCCCGACTCACTCTGGGCGCGAAGGGAAAAAATAAATATTAAAACCAGGCATAAAAAGCTAAACAATATAAATTCCCCACACCACTGCCCAGGGGTCAGGCCAAAAACTTCAAAGGATATAATAGCAGAGTAACCATTAAACAAACAAGAGGCAAGACTTTGGACGTATGGTATTAAAAAATAGAAATTTGCAAAAATAGTATTTACTATACATAACCATACAAGCTTAGTTACAAAAGCTGACGTTAATAATGACAGCATCTTATCCCCATTTGCGATACTAACAATAACCTTTAAAAAATCGTAAAAATATAAATACTGATAACAACAAGTATAAAAATATATAAGGGCGTGAGGCGTGGCCACTATAAAATACCAAATTTAACTGACTGCCCTAATACCAAAAATCAAACAACACCATCAATACAAATATATAAAAAGTTCTACAATAATAATACTGAAGTACAAAAAATTTATTTAAATAAAGTTCTTAAACTCTCAATCAACGGTTTAGTCTTTCTTCAGATGTTCGTTGCTAAAGACTTGCCAAAAAACAAAGTCAATATCCTAGGCGTGCGCTGGCTTCCTGACCTTGCTCACCAACTCCAGAGTCTAATGCCACTCCGGGCCATAGGTACGAATTCACAAAGGCGTGAACGATGATCAAAAAGGGAAATGTAGCAAAAACTCTTCACGTAACATAACTATGTTACCACAGAAGTATTTATCATCTACTTCAAACAAAGTCTTACTTCTTTATTAACTTGCCAATGATTTCATAAAAACGTAGAATGGCCGCACCAACCAACATCAGGGTGCGCATGTAGTCCAATACCGATCGCATACTTTTAATAATACTGCACAAGCTGATTATATTAGCTAAAGCCAACTTTAAGTATGCAACTTCCGAAGACAAAGTCTCAAAAACAAATTGCAAAATGTTCGTTTCTTCCAAACTTATACTTTTATTACAACTACAGGCAAACGGGCGACCTTTTTAAAAAATCCCACACTGGAACAACGTGTGAAACAAATGGGCCTCTTCACCAAACAGGCTAATAAAAGTTCCGTCCAAATAAAATTTAGTATGGGAAAATACACAGTTCACAAGGTTTGCCAAAAACCAGTGCAGCACCACGAGGGTAAAAATCAAAATCGCGGCCTCTCTTTACCTTGATTACTTCTGTATCACAGGGCAATCCATTGCCCTGTCACCCAGCGTGGAGCCTCCATCCCAATACTCTCCGTCGCCCGTTGCCGTCCGGCACACCAGTCCGCACCGTCACATAGCTCTGTCCTCCACGGTCGCTGGCCACACACTCCACGCGGCCCCAGCTGATTTTCACTCCCGGCAAGCCGAATGTCTGACGTCATCAGCCAACCGCCGGGCGCTCGCCAAGTGGTATTTACGTGAAACACAATCGATGTTCTTAAACTCATAATCCATAGCTACCAAACGGCGTATAACTAATTAACAGAAACAAATATAATTAAAAAAAATTACAGATAAATTAACATTAATTAAAAAAGGCGTAAAAATACGTGAAATAAAAAACCATATAAAACTAGAGACCAGCAACAAAAATAAATTACAAGTAAAAATGTGGCCCTGCCGGCCACAACCTCCCAGACTGGAAAAAAAAAACTTTTTTTTTCCAATGATTATATTTATGTTCTAGACGTGATATACATCTTACAGTTACAATAAGAAAAACAAATGTGAGCGAGTATTCCAGTACTCGCCAGAGATGTGTAACATGTAACATCAGGAACAGGGCCGGTGCAAGGTAAATTGGCGCCCTAGGCGAAAAACCTTAATGCCGCCCTCCCCCCCCCCCCCCCCTGGCCGGACACACCAAAAAAAAATTTTCCTTGCCTCAAAATACATCACGTAAGCCTAAGATTTTGTCAACAATCATATGTAAGCAGGCTTGTGTTTTTTTCTTTTACTTTTTTACTTATTACAAATCATAAACAGGTCACCGTGGACTTTCAATAATTACTCATATCAATATAAACATTACAAACTGTTAAAAAAATCCATTTTCATCTGGTTTAAATAATCGTTAAACATATTATATCAACTGTTATGTGTCGTGCTGCGCCGCCCCCAGCTACTTGGCGCCCTAGGCGGTTGCCTAGTTCGCCTATATATGGACGCGCCCGCCCTGATCAGGAACGAGTAAATTCACGTGTTCTCATGTTGCATATAATACACTGGCGGAGTTAAAATGAAATATGCACTAGATAATGCGATGTCTGAAGTAATAAACCCCAGGAAGTCAATCCCGTACCGCCCCATGCATATATACTTATAATACGAAACTCATACACGAAACATAACGTAGAATTCTTTAAAATAATGTCTTGCGTGATAGATAAACGCAAATTGTATTGATCAACTACATTTCTGGACGCGAATCTTAAGTAGTTACCGCACCCGCCGCAAGAATTCACTGCCGGAGCAACTGCGTCGACTATCGAAGAATAATTCAATTTGCGTAAAGAAAATTAAAAAAAATTGGTCGTCTGTAAAGTCGGTTTACGGACGATAGTTTAACGTGACAACGTCATAACAAAACATTGATGAAATGATTGCATACTTTAATGAATAAAAATGAATCATTTTTATTGAACGAGTGGAAGAGAGATAGATGGGGCGCAAGCGTACAATGAGCGTAACGGGACACAGCGTAACGGGACAATGTGCGTAATGGGACACTTCTTCGTGCGTGTAGCCGGCGTTCATCGATTTATTAGACGTTCTAACGTCAAAAAACTGCATAAAAAACAGCTCCGATTAAAGCTTAAAAGACTCGCCCCGGCTTTGGAAATTATTTTTACAATAGATTTTATTAAAATATGTTAAAATTCATTAAGAAATGAATACAATAAAGTTTCCCTTTGGCTTTGTGATCTTTGGTACGCGACAGATGGCAACACCTTGGATACACATTTCCGTGCCATGCTACTTCCGTTCCATTTTCACGAAATCACTCCTACACCGTACACCAAGAGCTAAGCTGTTACACAAAAAAAATATTCCGAAGATGCTTGAATACAGCTTATCCGGGCGTCTGACTCAGGTTCAGTGGATAGTAGGCTCATCTAAAAAAAAAAAAAAAGAAAAAAAAAAAGAAAAAGAGAGAGAAAGGAGTGTTCTGTTTAAAAGGGAGGGGGGGAAAGTAGCTCTTTTTATAACCGTGTCACTTGTGTATAGGTGCGCAACCACTTAAAACTCTCTATTTTTTCTTCAGGCTGCCGTCGAATGGGTAATGCAGCCTGCTCACCGGACGTCACGTTACGAGTGAATTAATAGGCTCCCCCCCCTCTCCGCGTTCAAAATAAAGAAGGGGGAAGTTTTATGGGGGGTATGTCTCTCTCCTCCCAACCCCTTCGCCCTACATTAAGGGCGCCGCCTACCCGGGCACATACGCGGTGTGCAGAGCTTCAGGAAAAAAAACAAAAAAAAACGCGATTTCAAAACTACTCTAGATATCCGAGTGGGGTCTGCTCACGAAAAGCATTTTAAGAGTTCGCTGATGGCCGGAAAGTACTTTTGATTTCGGATAAAGTTTTCAAACTGTGTTTTTATAAAAGTTAAAATGGCTAAAACGAATGTTTTCGGACTAATTTTTAGGCGTACAACAACCAGTACAGATTCTTGAAAGCACTTTCGGGATCTGCATCACACATTGACCTTCATTTCTATGCCATATAGTTACGGTCGCCGCTCAAATTTCACAGTTATCCTGTGCACGACGAGAAGACTGCGCGCCAGTCCAGAGGAGACACCGCGCTAGAAGCACCAGCGAGCGTCGCGCTTATCATACCGCCTCACTGACACACATACACACCTGACCAGGCGGGATATAAATGGTAAATTAGGTTAGATTAGCTACATTATAAATACTTTGAAACATTGTGGACGGTTGATTTGGTTAGGATAGCTACATTAAAGATACTGTGAAATCATGTAAACGGTTTCCTAGCCCTGGATATCTACATATTAAAAATTTATTTGCTAAGCAACCATAAAATGATTTTACAGTGTATTTTTAATGTAGCTATACTTACCTAATATAACCAACCATCCACAATGTTTTAAAGTTTTTATAATGTAGCTAACATAACCTAATCGACCGCAAAATTTAATGCCACGCCGGTTTATACAATGAGATAGAACGGAAAATAAAGCGAGCATGAACTTCGGGGAACTTCGGGTGTGGCTCTCTCGTCTGTGAAATGAAGGCTTTCCAAGTCACAATACCACGTCAGCCACCACACGCTCAGTAGCCAGTGGAGTACAGTGCGTCCATAAAAGAACGCCCCAGTTGTAAATTCTAATAGTATCAACTGTAAGCGTTGCAGAGTGTTGGCTCAAGTTCACAATTCAAAGAGAAACTCAAAAACTATTTTAGACAATCGCATGCGCGAGTAACTGCTTTGTTGTTTTCTCGCTTGCAGCGCCACCTACGCAAAATGGCGGTGCCTGAGCGCAACAGTTTTTTTTTGTGTTATGCAATTTGATAAGAGTGAATCTGTAATTTCAGTTAAACGATCGTTACGTTTAAAGTTTAATTGTGATCCACAATGTGGCGAATACATCCGCCGAAGGTATAAGCTATTCGAGACGACAGAGCTCTTTTTTCGCTGGACTCCACTTTCACCTGACAAACTACGATGAGATTTTTTTTCCCCCGTTTTCAGGATTTATTAAAGATCTTGTCTACGTTCTGCCTCTTCCTGATGTTTTGCCAAAGGTGAGACACAGAATTGAAGACTTCGGACTTGTCAACCAAAGTGTGGGAAGAATTGGACTCTAGGTTGGATGTGTGCCGTATAACTAACGCTGCACACATTAAACATTTTTTAACAAAAATTTAATGCATGATTTGTTGTAAATAGTCTAAAGGAAACTTTTATAACATACCATTGAAACTGGGAAATTCTTTTATGGACATCCTATACAAGGTTTCTGGGACGTCAACTCGATGAAATACGCGCCCCAAAAGCCAACAAGAAGTTAATTCATTTTAAAACGTCGTCGTTTCGAGCTGCACGAGGGCACGACGAAAACAAAACGGAAACCTTTCAAAACTAAACTTCAGAAAGATTTATCTAACTTGGTATATCGTTATGCTGAAAAAACTAAATATAGTTTTACGTTTGAGTAAATTTTTCACTTTTTTATTATGACTTCAATTGTTTAGTACATTTTTTTATTCTTCGCATAGCTACAGCGGAATTATTATTCTGTTCCTTACTAACGTATCTGTATCTAGCTTCCTTGTATCTAAAATAAACCTAACTTCACTTAGTCCCAGAGACAACTAAGTGTTATATTATTATGTACTTCAACTATCAACAGGAAATAAACGATTTTATAGGGCCTAAGCTGTTTTCAGCGCATTCTATTATGCATTTTTAGGACGTATTTGGCACTCTGAAAGAAAGAATTGTTTTCCTCAAATAAATATTTGCATGTATATGGTAAAATAAATATATTTGGTTGATTCAAACAAAAATTTTCCAGTAGGAAAAATTGTATTGACCCAGAAAAACGTTTTTGTCAAATCAACTGTAATTTGCTAAACCAGCACAATATGTTGTTACACCTAGTTAATATTTCTTTTTCCATAAATATATAAACAAATATTTGTTGGTTTCAAAAAAAAATCTTTTCATCTGTGCTAATGAAGATTTGCCGACAGCTCTATTAGAGTTAGTCGTGTTATAATGTTGTCGTGGCATGATGACCCTACGCTGTTAACTCAGTAGTGTTGGAACGGTGTAAGACGTATAATGGGATTTGTCGTGTTGCGACAATGTCGTGGCATCGTGACTTTAGCTTCAGGAGGGGGCAATACCGCAACATGCGTTAGAACCGGCGTTGAGTAGTAAACGCGCATTGACCTTCGCACACTCACCTCTAAACCTGGGTATCCCACGTTAGTTCTAACACACGTTAAAGCGCTCTACCTGTACTAGGCCTTACCCTGTTCTGCAATGATAATGACACGCAAATGGTGTCGGATCTCACGGTACATATAGTACAGAAAGCATTATCTCGGCAATGCTGATCTCTTCCGTTTACGTCGCTCCGTGCGACCAATAGAAGCCGAGTACTTGACTCCCGTGGTAGCCATGTTTGTTTACGTTATAAATACGTTAAAAAATGGTCTCAAATGCAAGAATATCTAGGCGTTCAATTTTGACTTTGTGGTTTACTTGTAATTTCTGCCGGTGCTATGGTCTTGAAGTATAATTTATATTTATAAAATTGAATTAATATTTCGTAACCTCTAAATGCAATCTCACTGGCTGTCATTTGTTACGTTTCCGTGCATCGTGAAAGCAGATAGTGAACGCGATAGTGAAAAGTTTTCCCGGAGATTCGTTTCTGCAAACGAGATCAGCTCTCCGCTTCCGTGCCATTGTAGAATGGGCCTTGGTCGTAACGGCGTAGGCGTTGCTCGTGACGCGATACGCCGGATTTGTCGATACGACCGCGAAGGGTGGGGGAAAGACTTCCTCCCAGCTCGCTAAATTTAGCGGGCGCTCTGTCCCGCTGGAAATCAGTCCACAGGGCGCCGACCTTTCTTCTCGGGCGCATCTGTGTTTGAGGCCCGTGCCACACGTTCGAATTCTCGCTTCCAACACCTTCAAAAACTCTGTGTCAATGTTGGGCGGTCATGACGTCACCATAAACGTCACTAGCGCATCTATGTTTTTTGACGTGACGTCTAATAAATCGATGAACGCCGGCTGCAAGCACAAAAAAGTGTCCCGTTACTCAGATTGTTCCGTTACGCTGTGTCCCGTTACGCTCATTGTTCCGTTACGCTGTGTCACGTTACGCTCATTATACGCTTGCGCCGCACCGACAGAAGTGAAAACTTATAACTTTGTTTCTTCTGATTTTTCGTAAAATATTTTGCACGTAGGACGGTTTTAAATTTTTTTTGGATATTAAGATACAATCAGCCAATCGAAATCGTGCACATCCTTTTTTCTGTCACTACAAATGGTGAAAATAAAAAAAGGGTCATTAAAGAGGTTATAAAAGTGAAATTATTAAAATAATGTTAATATGAATGTCGTTACCGAAATAATTATATGTGTTAAGTGTAATTTATGTTTCTAAAACTTTAAAAATCACTGAAATTTTTATTTTATTAGACAACGAATATTATTAAATAGAGTTAAATTTAAATTTATTTAAAAAAATTAAATTTATTTAAAAAAATTAAATTTATTTAAAAAAAATTAAATAAGGGAAAAATAGCGTAAGTTCAAAAAAAATTCATCCAGCACTGTGAAGCATTATTTAATTTCAAAAGGAGATTTAAATAGAAACGTTTTGAGACAGTTCACACTAAACATTAAAACTTTGGTAGTGTGAAAAAATATAAATAAAATTTTTTTCTTGGTTATCTGTCCAAATTAATTTTATAGAGCAAATTGGAAGCCATTGTCCATTCATTACAACCCTTCCAACTCTAGTGTCAAATATAGTTGGAGGTGTAATGCAAGAACTTACAGTGCTTTCAAGAATCTGTACCTGCATTTATTCGCCCTCAGCGTATTCTTAAATGCTTTTATGAACATACCCTCTTCTGATATCTTGAGCAGTTTCCAAATCGCGTGATTTCTTCTGAAGCTGTTCTTCGTATATGTGCCCGAGAAGGGGAGGGGCCTTAATGGGGTGATATAATACATTATTAGTCAACCAATATTTAAGTTTTATGACGTGACAACATCTAATAAATCGATGAACGCCGGCTGCACGCACGAAAAAGTGTCCCGTTACGCACATTGTCCCGTTTCGCTGTGTCCTGTTACGCTCATTTTATATTGCTCTTTTATAACCTGAACCTCCTAGCATTGCGACCGAGTCCGTGGCGTAAATCTGTTTTCATGCATTTCAATGTAACATTTTCATTGCTCTTTGCTAACCCGTTCCTCCTAGCATTGCTGCAGAGTCCGTGGCGCAAATATATTATTTTTGACTGTATCTTGGTGTTGGGTAAGCCATTTTCCTTCACATCATCCTTGAAACACTCCCATTCGTTTCCTACTTTTCCTATCATCGTCCTATCCTTAACAGAATAACACAGATTGGAAGAAGTTAAATAGCAAACATGTACAAAAGTTATAGTTAAAATAATCTGTTCGTTAAAGTAATAAACATTCTTGAATTAATGAGTGAAAATAAAAGTAAATTTATCAATTAAATTGTAGATTTCATTTCACTCCTTCTTTGTATCCATACAAAATAGTGATAATTCAATAAAAAAGATTCAATTTTATTCATAAACGTATGCAATCATTTTATCAGTGTTTTGTAATGACGTTGTCGCGTTAAACTATCGTCCGTAAACTGACTTTACAGACAACCAATTTTTTCTTAAGGTGGGTGAGTCTTTCAGTACCTACTCGCCAGAGATGTGTTATATCTCACCTTGGTAACGAGCGAATTCATATGTTATAAAGTTGCAAATAAACTAATAATAAGAAACTCGGGCACGAAGTTTAACGTAGAATATTCTTCAAAATAATGCCGAGCGTGATCAACATACGCAAATAGTATATTCAACTACATTTCTGGACGCAAATCACACGTAGTATACGCACCCGCCGCTAGAATTCGTTGCCGTAGCAGCTACTTCGACTGTCGAAGCATTCGATTTGCAGAGCGAAAATTTTAAAACTACGTAATGAAACGGCTCCGGTAAAAGCGAAAGAGACTCAAGAGGAAAAAAAAAAACTAAACCCTCGTTTCGGACCTGATTTGGATTACGAACTTTTTGTTTCGCGCCATTCTCCACAGATGACAGCACCGTGGTTACACATTTCCGTTCCAGATAAAACTTCCGTTTCCCCACTCACTTAACTACACACTCCTGCCGAATGCCTTGTACCGAGAGGTGAGATGCTTACACATCAGAAACGTGCTCGAAACACGAGAAATGTTTTTAAGTGGCGAATGAGTTTGGGATACTTTTCTGTGTTGTGGGGTGTGTGTTTTTGTATTCACCATACTCGTCAGTTTGGCTAATTTATCTTTTTGCTTCTCTTTGCACTGTCGAGACTTCTTTTGGACAAGATTCGTGATGGACTGATAAATGCAATTGAAATCTTTAGTATTAAGGATGGACTGATTTTCAAGTGTAGTGCCGAAATTTCATTGTTCAAATGTGATTTTTGACAGTGATATACGGCAATTCTTTCTCTCAGTAGCTTTTCGCTGGCTTTCCGGGTTATTTGTTGAGCCTGTTTGCTGTTGACCGGGAATTTGACTGTGAGTCCCCTAGGAATGACTCCCTTACTGCGACATTTACAGAGAAAAGTCAAGTTATTGGAACATTGTGATAGATCAATCATTTTCTTTTCCAACTTCCTCAGAGAAATATGCATACCGGGTCCATACCGGGCATTGATATTATCTTTGAAAGATTTGTGCAGTGGGAGTGCATGACTTGATGTAAGCTTTTGGACATACGCCATTGCTATGCACATGTATGTCTGTAGAAGAAAACTACAAAAACGGGATTACGAAAAAATCTTCCCCTCGCGCCAGAGCGGGGTCAGGAGGGAACCACACAGACAGAACCCGCATCGCTGGCGTGACAGCTGTCCAACATTCCTCATGTCGGGAACGAGGTCTGAAGCCCTCTGGAAGACATGCGGGAGCGCGCACCATCTTTTTGAAGACCTCCTTCCTCTACTGTAGCCTTCCGCACAACGGGACCTCTTTGATAACGAATTCCCGAGAAAGGAATGGCCGACAAAGGGGAAAAAAAATTATACACACACACACATATATATGTCTGGAGCGGTAGGAGTGAGGGATTACCACGCGACCCACATCATTCTAAATCTCTTCTAGCTTTTTTCCCCCTCCCCTCTGTTTTTTTTATCCTTCTTCGCGGAGTTCACAGGAATTAGAGCCACCACCAGAACAGTACCGAACTTCTTCGGTCGCTCTTAAAAAAAAAGAAGCCTTATCACAAAGATTTATATACTGTATGTCCATAAAAGAATGCCCCACTTAAAAAATGTAATAGGGTCAACTGTAAGCGTTGAAGAATTCTGGTTCAAGGTCACAATTGAAGAGTATAAAAAAAATTGGTTGTCTGTAAAGTCGGTTTACGGACGATAGTTTAACGTGACAACGTCATAACAAAACATTGATGAAATGATTGCATACTTTTATGAATAATAATTGAATCATTTTTATTGAATTATCACTATTTTGTATGGATACAAAGGAGTGAAATGAAATCTACAATTTAATTCATAAATGTACTTTTATTTGCACTCATTATTCAAATATGTTTATTACTTTAACGAAGAGATTATTTTAACTATAACTTTTATACATGTTTGCTATTTAACTTCTTCCAATCTGTGTTATTCTGTTAAGGATAGGACGATGATAGGAAAAGTAGGAAACGAATGGGAGTGTTTCAAGTTTAATGTGCCTCGAAAAAGTCAAATCGATGGTTGTTCCAATCGAGTGGAAGAGAGATAGATGTGGCGCAAGTGTACAATGAGAGTAACGGGACACAGCGTAACGGGACAATGTGCGTAACGGGACAATTTTTCGTGCGTGCAGCCGGCGTTCATCGATTTATTAGACGTTGTCACGTCAAAAAGAGATTATTTTTGTTACCTCCGTCTTCATAGCCGCTTTAATGCGGGGGAGGGGTGGGGTAGAGAGAGAGAGAGAGAGAGAGAGAGAGAGAGAGAGAGAGAGAGATGTTGCTGTGGCAGTGGGTGCCCCAGTCTCTTGACCTCTTGAACGCTGTGTCTAGAGCGACACTTGATTACTTGACCTCATGACACCGCGACTTCGACTTCGTTCAAAGGAACGTCTGTGTGGAGAAAAATCCCCAATACATCACCAACTGCTGGTAGAGTTAGTTTTTTTTTAATGTGTACCATCTTATCTCTCGGTATACGGCATTCAGTAATAGGAACTTCGTGAATGGAACGGAAGTCGCATGTAACGGAAATGTGTAACCACGGTGCTGCCATCTGTGGCGGATGGCGCGGAACCAAAGTTCACAAAGACAAAAGGAAACTTAATAGTATTAACTGTTTCATAAATTTCAACAAGATGGGTAGTATTTTTAATACAATATTTGATCGAAAAGCAGGTCCAAAGATGGAGTTTAGTATTTTTAAAAGTCTTTTTTGCTTTTTATCGGAGCCGTTTAGTTATATATAGTTTTAAATTTCTGCAAATGGAATGATACTATAGTCGACGTAGCTGCTCCGGCAGCGAATTATTGCGGCGGGTGCGGAAACTACGTGTGATTAGCGTCCAGAAATGCAGTTGAAAACACAGTTTGCATATATTCATCACGTTTGTTAGTATTTTAAAGAATTCTATTATAACGTCCATGTCCAAATTTTGTATTATAAGTTTTTTTTTCAACATGAGAACACATTAATTTGCTCTTTACCGAGGTTTGATGTTACGCATCTCAGGCAATTACTGAAAGACTCGCGCATATTTTTTTAACAGTGAAACGTCTTAGAAGCCAATAGGGTTAAGTCAAGGTGATGAATGCCATCATAGCGCAACCTAGAGAGGGAAAGGGGAATATCGAGCACCCCACTCCTCACTCCTGGGCAAGCGTTATTGAAGCGACGCTACAGTGTTGGATTTTTCGTTCCCTGGCAACGGCATTGTTTTGTCTTTAAAAATTAAATAAAAAATCAACTATAACTATGAAAAATTGAATAGAAATTTCCAATACTGATAACGTGTTCTTAGTGTGTTATTTTTATTACGTTATTGTGTACTTTGATTTTTAGTATTATTGTTCCATTGAATTATTGAATATTTTTTAGATCTTTCAAATATATTTTTAAGTGTGAAGTTTTACTTTAAACATGCATCGTCGCATCCATTTTTCCTCCTCAGCAGTATAGTTAATTATGTTGCGTTCATATTTGCGTGTGTTTGCTAATTATTTTAAATTAATTCATAATAAAACTTTCTTTATTGTGTTATGAAAGTTTTATCAATTTATTAAGTCTTCGTTCAATGATTTTTTTAAGAACTAAAAGGTAACAAGTTTTTAACTAAACATTTATTCATAAATATATATATAAAAATCAAGAAATTAACGACAAAACCTATTTTTGAAAAATAAATTCAAAATTGTACAACACAAGATCTCATACAATTTATGCTGGGATTTAAAATATAAATTGCACTTTTAGGTTTTCAGAACTTGTAAATAGTACCCATTAAATTGTTATAACTATTTTAATACCATAAACTATATCCTCTTTATGAATTCTTAAAAATAATAATAAAAACACGAAATATAAGGGGAGGGCATGATTTAGGAATTTAACTTCGGGATGAAACTTGGTTATTAGTAGAATACCTTAAGTGTGTTCACCACTTTCGATAATAAAGTGCACTGGCCGGCTCATTCCGAGAAACCAGCGTTTGAAAATTTAAGCACTGTTTATATGTCAGTTAAATTTAATGCCAGCAAAGGCACACTTGCCTAGTGATAACTTACTTACTTGCCTGGGGTTTCGAATATCGCTGACGGTCAACCTTTCTTTTAATAATTTAATATTTTTTTAATAAATCTACTGTTAAACAACATAATTAAATAAAATAAAATAATTTTATTTAAATTATAAAAAAATTATTTTGTGGATACTACTTGATTATTAAATTACAGTTATAATTCAATATTTCGAATATAAAATAATAACGGGTTAAATATTTATAAATGGTATTTATAATAACTGTTGACATTAAAATATAATTAAAAGTTTGAAAATATTTGGTTGAAACCGGTTTCGACACGATCTGACTGTGAGCAGTTGAGTTTATATCAGTTTCTATGGTTACTATTGCAAAGGGTAATAGTTTAACTAATTTATTTTGCTTGCTAACTTATTTTTCAACTTATTCTGCAGTTTGATCATTCTTATTTTTCTGGAAACTCTGAACAAACGTGCCAGTTTATTCTTGAATGAATAAAATGTATGATTTACATCAGATATACTTTTAAAACATTGTTAATGTACACAATGATGTTTTATTAATTGTTCAAGATGCCAAAAATTTATTTCCATTTTTTTAAAATGATTTTTATCATACCTATTGAAATTTGTGAAACAAAATGTGTGAATGAAATTTATTAATAAAAAATTCTAACATTTAAATTATTGCAAGCATATATATAGCTGTTATTATTACCATTTTTATATGTTTGAATTATTGAATAATTACTGTTATTTAAGTATGAAAAAATATGTAAATTTAAAAAAAATTAATTTATTGTAAATTTATTGATTTATTAAAAATAAACTAATAATTAAAATAAACGTGACCATAAGCGAGATTAGAAACCCGAACGTCTGAGCTAAAAGCAAGTACTTCACCACCTAGGCCGCTAAGCCGTTGGCTAGCATGAAATTTAACTAGTATATAAACTGTGCTTAAACTTTCAAAGGAGTTTTTTTTTCTCGGAATTGGCTGACCAGCGCCCTTTATTGTTTTAAGGGGTGAACACCCTGAAGGTATACTACCAATACACGCAGTCTCAATCCGAAGTGAATTTCACAAATATCTGCCTCCCTTTTGTGAGAAGAAAAATAGTTCAGGATACTACCTCTTTAAGCAGGTGGTTTATTGTTCAGTTTGTCGTGCCCACCTCTAAAGTCTCAAGACTGTCGGTGGGCATGTAACAAATTTAAATAAATAAATAAATTACTCACCTCCCACAATGGCGATGCGGGTGTAGGCCCGACGTTTTCGCAAGTGGGAAACATGGCGGACGTTGTCGTCATCCGGTGGGTTATCTCTGAATGCTTCTATCTCCCACCTTCCTAATCCGTTAATGTCACTTGCTTATCCCGTCGCCCTTCATCATCTCTAATGCCCCCTGATGTTGATGAGACGTTGTGCCATTGTTAAGGCCCCCGCCTGCCCGGGAACACATACGGTGTGTAGAGCTTCAGGAAAAACAACGCGATTCAAAAACTACTCAAGATATCCGAGTGGGGTCTGCTTACGAAAAGAATTTAAGAGTTCAATGAGGGCTGAAAAGTACTTTTTATTTCGGATTAAGTTTTTAAACTGTATTTTTAGAAGAGTTAAAATGGCTAAAAACGCATGTTTTCAGAGTAATTTTTAGGCGTAAAACAACCAGTAAAGATTCTTGAAAGCACTTAAGGGACTTGCATCACACATTTATCTTAATTTCTCGGCCACATAATATTACGGTCACCGCTCAAATTTCACAGTTATTCTGTGATCGCGAGAAGACTGCGCGCCAGTTCAGAGCCGTGCGCTTAGAGGCTATAGCGCGCTAGAAATATCAACGAGTGTCGCACTTATCATCCCGCCTCACTAACACACACACACCCCTGACGAGGTGGGCCCCTTAAGACCGTAGATGTTTAGGTCACACCGGTTCACATTTTTATAGGCAATTTATTCTTATTTTTGTTCGAGGGGTATCAAAAAAACAGTAGTACCAAAATATATGTAGCTAACTCGGCTGCAAAATTTTGGACTTGGCAACACTTTGTTCTGTAACCGATAGTGCTTATGTGCATCAAGACTGCTTTGCTACAACTTCAGGTCCTTTCCTGCCCAGTTTTACTTGATTATGAACACATTGTTGATTTGCTACACCATTTCCACGCAGTTTCACCAACAAGTCAGTTTTCTCAGGTTAAATGCCCCACTCCTGATAATTTTTCGCGCTTAAAGCAACCTATCATTTCGCCCTGAAATGCCACAGCAACCCAGAGAACCCATAAACCAGAAAAGAGGGAGGGGCTATGAAACACCTCCTTGCTCTCCTAGGCTAATGCCTGAGATGTGTCATGTCTCACTGTGTCAAAACTTCGCTGGGAAAAAGGAAACACAAAAAGGGTAGCACCAAACATCGGAGACAACCTACTGTATGAATAAGCACAAACTCGGTGCCTCTAGCTATAGAGGCTTTACCGTTCGACTACCAGAGAAGTGTCGCCTCTCACCATGTCCAAAAGTCATTGAGATAGGGACCACAGACTGGCTTGCTCCAAGCATTGAATACAACATAACTGGATGAAACAGCACCAATATTGCACATCCCCTAACTTCACCCGTCGACTACAAGAGAAGTGTTGTCTCTCACTTGTATCCAAACTTCATTGAGGTGGGGACCCCAGATGAACTTGCTCCAAGCATCGGAGACAACCTGCTGGGCGAATCATCATAAACCTTGTGCCTCTAGCCATGATTTATTAATTCACTCTACCTTTACCCATTTGCTACAAAAAAAGTGTCGCCCTCTCAATGTTTCCAAGACATCATCAAGCTAGAGACCCCAGATGAACTTGCTCCGATCATCGGAGACATCCTGACTAATGATTCAGTGTGACTATTCACTCAGTCACCGTATGTTTACCCGTCGACTACAACAAAAGTGATGCCTCTTTACTGTGTCTAAACATCATCGGGATAGAGACCCCAGTTGAACTTGCTCCGATCATCGGAGACATCCTGACTAATGATTCAGCATGATTAATCATTCAGTCACTGTATGTTTACCCGTCGACTGCAATGAAAGTGTTTCCTCTTAACTGTGTCTAAACGTCATCGGAATAGAGACCCCAGATGAACTTGCTCCGATCATCGGAGACATCCTGACTTATGATTCAGTGTGACAATTCACTCAGACACCGTATGTTTACCCGTCGACTGCAACAAAAGTGTTGCCTCTTTACTGTGTCTGAACGTCATCGGTATAGAGACCCCGGTTGAACTTGCTCCGATCATCGGAGACATCCTGACTAATGATTCAGCTTGACTAATCATTCAGTCACTGTATGTTTACCTGTCGACTGCAACATAAGTGTTGCCTCTTAACTGTGTCTAAACATCATTGGGATAGGGACGCCAGACATGGATGAATCAGCCGAAGCACGTTCCTCTAGCATGAGCGGTGTGTCTTGTGTCGCAGGCGTGGCGGAGGGGCAGGCCCAGGAGGTGGTGTCGGTGAAGGAGGTGGACCTGTGTCTGGCCGACAACGGGCCGGCGCACCACACCGAGCAGTTCGAGCTGATGGAGCGAGACAAGGACCCCAGGCTGGTGGTTCGTCGCGGCCAGCCCTTCCTGGTGCGCATCACGCTCAGCCGGCCCTACGACGACCGCCACGACGCCATGTCCTTCATATTCTCCCTGGAAGGTAAGCCATCCACCCTCCTCGATGACTTGTCCTTCAATGTGATCTCTCCACCCTCTGGCATACATTGCCCTTCATGTTCTCCCTGGAAGGTAAGCCATCCACCCTCCTCGATGCCTTCTCCTTCAATGTGATCTCTCCACCCTCTGGCATACATTGCCCTTCATGTTCTTCCTGGAAGGTACGCTATCCAATCTCCACTATGCCTTGTCGTTCATGTTCTCCCTATAAGGTAAGCCATCCACCCTCCTCGATGCCTTGTCCTTTATGTTCTCTCCACCCTCTGGCGTACCTTGCCCTTCATGTTCTTCCCGGAAGGTACGCTATCCAATCTCCACTATGCCTTCTCCTTCATGTTCTTCCTGGAAGGTACGCTATCCAATCTCCACTATGCCTTGTCCTTCATGTTTACCAGGAATTTAATCTCTCCATTATCCGACATGCTTTGCCCTTCGTGATCTCTTCGGAAGGTACGCTGCACAACCTCCACAATGATTTATTATTTACGTTTATCTCGAATGTAATCTCTCGACCCTCTGGCATGAATTTCCCTATTATGTTCTCCCGGGAAGGTACGCTATCCAATCTCCATTATGCTTTGTCCTTAATATTTACCTGGAATTTAATCTCTTCACCCTGGAGCATGAATTGCCCTTCGTGATCTCCTCGGAAGGTACGCTGCACAACCTCCACAATGCCTTCTTATTTACGTTTACTTCGAATGTAATACCTCCACCCTCTGGAATGAATTGCCCTTCACGTTCTCCCTGGAAGGTACGCTATCCAATCTCCACTATGCCTTTTCCTTCAATTCCCCCTGGAATGTAAACTCTTAACGCCTTGGCATGCATTGTCCTTCATGTTTTTTCTTATGCATGTTTATGGATGGCGTGGAACAACTTAAGCGCGGCGTGGTACTCCCAGGGGAAATTAGGTAAAAGATCTGCTTGAAAACACATTTTCAGGCTATCCGAGGCCCTTAATTCTCGGTCACACAAGCAGTGTTGATTTGTCGTAATTTTTCATAATTACTTTTATTTAAGGGATATCTGTGAATTTATCAACTCGATATTTCTTTGCATTTGTTGTTTTGCCACATATATTTTCAACAGATATTACACATTAATTTTACCGTTATTATGTTTTAAATGTTACTAAGCAAAAACTAATTTGGCTTTTGTTCTTAAGAACTTTACTTGTATTAGGTAATTAATTGCATTATGAAAGCTTAAACATATCACGAACTAAATATTACTTACACATAAATAACAATTTCATAAAAAGTAGAGATGGGCCAATCAAATCCTCAAATCCTCAGATACCATCAAAACCTTGGCATTCAAAGGATTTGTTATTCGAGGAAAATGATTTGAAGAAAGCTTTGGAAGAAATATAGCATATTAATAAATTCTACACTGATAACCACTGCAGTTTACTAGGTCTGTTACCATTCCCCAAGACATCGTACTTTTAAATTATATAAATAAAATTACAATATCTATGGATTCTCGAAACTTAGTTCGTGAAGCAAACATTTTAGGCCCTTTCTCAACGACACGGAAACGGAGACGGATCACGTAAACGGATGGATCTCTCGAAACATTTCATCATCGCGACTGCTGCTTCCACAATGCACGGAAACGTAACAAGTGACAACCAATGAGATTGCATTTCAAGGTTACGAAAATAATTATTTAAATTATAAAATAGGTTACGCACGGGCAGAATGCACTTTCATAATAAAAAAATTGGTTGTTTGTAAAGTCGGTTTACGGACGATAGTTTAACGTGACAACGTCATAACAAAACATTGATGAAATGATTGCATACTTTTATGAATAAAATTTAATCATTTTTATTGAATTATATCACTATTTTGTATAGATACAAAGAAGGAGTGAAATGAAATCTACAATTTAATTGATAAATTTACTTTAATTTGCACCCATTAATTCAAATATGTTTATTACTTTAACGAAGAGATTATTTTAACTATAACTTTTATACATTTTTGCTTTTTAACTTCTTCCAATCTGTGCTATTCTGTTAAGGATAGGACGATGATAGGAAAAGTAGGAAACGAATGGGAGTGTTTCAAGTTTAATGTGCCTCGAAAAAGTCAAATCAATGGTTGTTCCAATCGAGTGGAAGAGAGGTAGATGCGGCGCAAGCGTACAATGGGCGTAACGGGACACAGCGTAACGGGACAATGTGCATTACGGGACACTTTTTAGTGCGTGCAGCCGGCGTTCATCGATTTATTAGACGTTGTGACGTCAAAAATGAATCACAAAGTAATAACATAACACTCACTAGATATCCTTGTGCTCGAAAATTTTTTTAACGTAGTTATAACATAAACAAACATGGCTACCACGGCAGTCAAGTACTCGGCTTCTATTGGCCGCACGGAGCAACGTAAACGGAAGAGCTCAGCATTGCTGAGTTGATCTATACGGATCAGTTTCCGTCTGCGAGCCATTGTATAAACTCTGTTCCGAGATATCCGTCTCCGTTTAAGTGATCCGACTTCGTTAACGTTCCATTATAGAACAGGCCTTAAAAGGTAGAATGTTTCAACAATATTTTTTTCATTTATATTATTAAATTATTTCATTTTTACCCTTGACATCTAGATTTAAATTCGAGGGGAATATTCGAGATTTTAATTCGAGAAAATTGGGAATTTGACCTATCACTAATAATAAGCAAATCAAGGGTAAAAGTTTTGATATTTTGATAACATGATATAGGATATCGATATCAAGCCGTTTTATCGATATGTTTATAAATATTTTTCCATCCCTACCCCAACCCGCCCTTCTCTAAATGTCCTGCCACACTGTCAAATATTTGACACCAACTATATTTGACAATAGAGTTAGAGGAATAGTATTGGACGGAAAATGGCTTCCAATTTTCTCCATTAAATAGATTTGGACAGATAACCTCAAATATGTTTTAAATCGTGTTACATTATCAAAGTTTATTTTTGGTCTAAGCTAGCTTTTCGATTTTAATATAATTTAAAATCAAATAATGCTAGATGGGATTTTTGATATTGTATTGATATTTGTGCATGAAATTTTTTTTTAACATGTATAATTTCAATCCACAATATTTTTTACTTAAAAATATAAATGTCAAGTTATTTTTTGAAGTTATCGAAAAAAAATTCCTTTTCACACATAAAATCATTTCGCATACGATATCATTTTTTTATAACCTCTTTATCAGCCATGTGTTGATCGCCTTTTTAAAGATTCGTTGTGATGGAAACGGATGTCATTCCCCGTTTTCGATAGGGGCGTTTTTAATTGGCTGATTGCAGCCAACATCCGACATGTTTTAGAATTTTTCCTGTAGGAAAAATACATTTGATGGGAATACGAGTCATCCAACTCGTCAAACAAAGAGGGTTGCGCCAGTGACGTTTTTCAGTGACGTCATGACCCTCCATCATTATTTCACCCAACATTTTGGAAGTTGTTGGAAGCGGAAATTTGAGTGTGACGGAAGGGAAGCCTAAGATGTCCATCAAGTTCTGTCCCTGCCCGAACACGCCCGAATATTCACCTTCGGCCAACCTCGGGTTTATTTATATATATTTATATTTCTCTGTTTATTTTAATGTAGCTATACTAACCTAACTAACCGTCCATAGTGTTTTAAAGTGTTTTAATGCAGCAAACCTAACCGACCACTTTTAATATTTGAATTCATTTTTCCTGCGCAAAAATAAAACAAATCCCGAGGTTGGCCGAAGGTGAATTGTTCGGGTGTAATCGGGAATGGCAGAACTTTATGTGCATCTTAGGTCTCCCGTGACGAAAGCTGTATCTGAATACACAGGGATGCGTCCATAGCACACACATCCCTACATCCCTTAGCAAAGACAGCCACAATGTAGAGGACGCATTTCTAATAGATGGATAGTATCCGAATACTTTTACTGCCAGCACCACCTGGTGATTGTTGTTCCAACTAATGTATGTGCACGTAGCCATTTCGAGTCGTGATATCCACGCATATTCAGCAAACGAAAATAACGACCAATTTAAATAATTTAATGTAGTGTGACTGTTATGAAAGTCAAGGATCAAAATAATTTTTTTTTATCAAACTCAAAATAATAATAAAAATACTTATAATGATAATTAAATACCCTTGCTTTTCGGTAATTTTTAGTAAGGTTTTCATTGGTCTCGATTTGCGTTATTACTAATGCTTATAACGTTTTAAACAAATACTATACAAAAAATCTAAAACACTATTATTTATAAACAAAAAAAACACGATTCCGAAGGTAATGGACTAGGGACGCATCAGTGGATGCAAAGTTTCGAATGACTTATAAATCCCGAGTTCAATGGACGCATGTAGGGATGCCTGCCGTTGCATCTTTAGTGAGAGTTCGGAATCAACGTTAAGATGGCGGCGTCCATTTTGATGCCATTCTAGTGGATCCCTGAGGTTAAAGATGGACTCGCAATCATCCGTCTCATCCGTCCGTCACCCGTCCGTCCGTCAATCAGACGTCCCGCTAGCAAGATACCTATTGCCTAATTATCTAGTACCTATTTACTGTCTTATAAGGTTTTAAGTATATTTATTTGTTTAGCTGCTTCCATAAAATATCATTAACATATTTTTAACTGAAAATATTTTAATTATTTATCAGAGCGAAAAAAAAATTGTACTGAATTATTTATTAAGTGGTTAACTTTCATGATCGTCAGCATAATATATATATACAAGATAATTTTTCACCAGTATTTAAGATTTCTGGTCTGTTGGCAGCATTGAAATTAAAAAAAAGTATTTGGCAGACGTACGGATGATTGTGAATCGCTGGAGTCGTTGATGGACGGACGGACGGGTGACGAACGGATGGATGGCTGACGGACGGGTGACGAACGGTCGGACGGCAGACGGACGGGTGACCAACGGTCGGACGGCTGACGGACGGGTGACGAACGGATGGATATGGCTGACGGACGGTTGACGGACGGAAGCGACGAATCATTGTGAGTCCAGCTTCAAGGGAACCGTTGGGCTGGTATTCGGATGCAGCTCAGGGCCTTGTCCTGGAGCGGAGACGTCCGGGACGAGACACGACGTGTTACACGCTTTGTTGCAGACGCCGAGAAACCCAACTACGGCCAAGGGACCATGATGGCGTTCCCCCTGCTGCCCGTGGGGGCGGAGCCCGGGGAGGACTGGCACGCCGTGCTGGACGGCTCGCAGGACAACACAGTCACCGTCAAGGTCAGCCTCGACACGCCACAAAACACGTACACACGAGAAATTGAAACGAAAAAAAATTGGTTGTCTGTAAAGTCGGTTTACGGACGATAGTTTAACGTGACAACGTCATAACAAAACATTGATGAAATGATTGCATGCTTTTATGAATAAAATTGAATCATTTTTATTGAATTATCACTATTTTGCATGGATGCAAAGAAGGAGTGAATTGAAATCTACAATTTAATTGATAAATTTACTTTTATTTGTACTCATTAATTCAAATATGTTTATTACCTTAACGAAGAGATTATTTTAACTATAACTTTTATACATGTTTGCTATTTAACTTCTTTTAATCTGTGTTAGTCTGTTAAGGATAAGACGATGATAGGAAAAGTAGGAAACGAATGGGAGTGTTTCAAGTTTAATGTGCCTCGAAAAAGACAAATCGATAGTTGTTCCAATCGAGTGGAAGAGGATAGATGCGGCGCAAGCGTACAATGAGCGTAACGAGATACAGCGCAACGGGACAATGCGCGTAACGGGACACTCTTTCGTGCGTGCAGCCGGCATTCATCGATTTATTAGACGTTGTTACGTCATAAAAGCAAGTCATGGGGACTGTCAATAGAAGTGAATACTTAAACCTTTGTTTTTAAAAGTGTAATATGACATCATTTTTACGTCAAATGTACGTAAGAAAATTATTTCGGTATTATATCAGTACGATGTCAGCATGATATAATTTATCCTTACATTATTTTTTAGTCACAACAGATGTCAGTGGTATGTCAAAATTACGTAGAAAGTCATTACCTAGCTATGACTTACTCCAGTGATGTCAGACGTAGGTCATGTATTCACGTGGTCAAATTAACTTCATTTACTGCTACTACAGCCATGTCGGTGATGCGAACTCACAATATTTTACCCATCCAAAAAGGAGTCCAACACGCACATGATACAGTCGAGTATATACAATGTATTAGTGTATATATGCGTATACATGTAAGTACACAGGCCGCTGCGATTCGCCAGTCTGGCGCAACACGTCACTAGCATGTCGGTGACGCGAACCCATATGTTTTGCCCCTACCAAAAGTCGCCCAACGTGGCTAAAGAAGTTTTCACTTCAAAAAAGGTAGTATCCTGTAACTGTGCACGTTGAAATGCACGTGAAGTACCAGGGATGTCAAGCCCGGGAGAAGGGCGTTCGCTCCTGAGCACGGTTGAGTTCCGAAATTTTATTTTTTAACTAGCCAATGCCCGGCATGCGTTGCAGTGCCTCGATCATTTTTTGTTTGTTTTTGTAATTAATTTGAAGTAAGTACGAAAACATCTCTCTAAATATCTCTCTAATTCTCTATTCCTATATATCTCTATGCATATATATTTATATATATCTGGCTATCTCTCTCCTTTGTATACCTATATCCATGGCCCACCACATTCGATTACGGGCCATGGACCCAGGATCGGATGACCCCTCTCCCCCCCACAAATGTTACAGTCACGTGCTACATTACAATTGAATTGCATGGTTATTTCCTACCTACACTCTTTTTTTTAGAATGTTATTTAACCTGAATATACAGGGTATAATCATGGTTACTATTTTATAATTCCAAACTAAGCTTTATTTATGAAATATTCAATATGTTTTTGTTCTAGTTTGTAAAAAAATATGATGGTTAAACATTTAAAAATAAACAGGGCTGGGCCCGGGCCCATGGCCCCTGGGGTCCACCCAGCCCCGCCCGTGTGGGGGACATGCCTATATCTATATGTCACTGTTGATATCAAAATAATGAAAATGTGAAGGACATACGGGCCCAATGGAGCCCGAAGACCTCGGAAGCAAGTAAAAAAAAGGGGGGGGGGGGTTGTCTGTAAATTCGGTTTACGGACGATAATTTTACGTGATAACGTCATAAGAAAACATTGATGAAAAATTGCATAGGTACTTTTTAATTTTCAAATATTATTTACAGTTTTTTTGCAAATTTAATTTAAATAATTTGTTTAAATATAATCACGAACAATTAGTTAAAAAGCCCGCCTCAACCTGTTTGATATTATAGAAGATTTTCTCGCACGGTGGTTGGCCGGTTCTTGGCACGCTCGGCTCAGGCGGAACGTGAACAATTTTTCGTGCGTGCAGCCGGCGTTCATCGATTTATAAGTAGAGACAGGAAATATTCGCTGTTTCATTTCGCGATTGGCTGGAATCAAAATCTGTTTAAAGTTTTGCTGCTTCAGTGATTGGACCACAGATTGTCTGAAGGACTTTAAGCCAATGAATAATCCCCAGTGAAATAAGTATCGAATCAAAGGCATTCTAGTTAATAGTTGTCACGAGTCAGTAGCCAGTGAGCAGATGTAATTTTTTTGAGTGCATAGAAGATATTGGAGTCTATCCTGTAGGTCATTGAATTAGCGAATTTTTCCGGTCCCTATTTATAAGACGTTATCACGTCAAAAAAAATCGTTTTGTTTGTTAATGTGTGTTTAATAATTGCAGATAACCCCGTCGGCCGGCTGCATCGTGGGCAAGTGGAAGTTCGACATTGACACCAAGGTGAAGAACAACGGCGCGCTCAGTTACAGCCACAAGGACTGCGTCTACCTGCTGTACAACCCGTGGTGCAGACGTGAGTAGGCGACCGACTCTTTGGTGGCGGCGCGGGCTGGGATGAGTCGTGATATGCATGTGCCTACCGTCCGACAGGCTTTCATGCCGCAGATTCAGTACCGAACAGGACTATCAGTTCTGAAAACTAGCACAGCATCCCCACGTCAGGGAACCGCCAGGGAAGTTTCAAATGGCCAGGGAAATTTCAGGGAGAACACCCACGAAATCCTGGGATTTCCCAGTATTTACATATCAACAACTTTCATGTTTCTTCTGATATTTGTCGTATAAACTAACATGGGTCCTGGACCGATGCTATTAACGTCATGAAAAGGTCGCCGGTGCAGTTATTGTGGCAGGGGTTTTTGAGAAAGAATGATCATGTCAAAAACCAACTACATAAAATGTTAAGTTGTGATCGGTGTGACAGGTATTTTTCTCTAAGAGAGAGCTTAAAAAGACATTGCAAGACTTTTAAAGTTATGCTCACTGATGAATGTTATTCCTTGCCATGAATATTCGTAGCTCTTCTGATCTCGACAAAGAACTTGAAATTAAGGATGTTGAAGGTTTAAGAAAGACTGAAGACGATGCAAGTATCATTATTGTGAAAAGTAAGAATTTGTTTCAGCCCATTTCTACCAGAGCCTTCGAACTTTGAAAACTGATGGACACTTATATAGGATGCCTCAAAACAAAGAAGAAGTTTCGATGCCTAATATTACAAAATTGACAGTAATCTGGATGAGTATGTTGATCCTGGGAAAGTTTATATTGGCGGAGGATATGATAATGTTGCAAATGGGCCCCAAAAGTATTAAGGTCTGTTCTACAATGACACGGATACAGAGAGTTTCTACAATAGCTCTCATGCGGAGACGTACCCGTAAGTATAGGCTCGGTAATGCTGAGCTCTTTCGTTTACGTCGCTCCGTGTGGCCAATAGAAGCCGAGTACTTGGTTCCGATGGTAGCCACGTTTGTTTGTGTTCTAAATACGTTTAAAAAAAATGGTTTGAAGTACAAGCATGTCTATTGTTCTATTTTGTCTTTGTAGTTAACGTTTTATTATAAATGTTATTTCCGCCGGTGCTATAATCTTAAAGTATATTATATATTTTTTTTCATTAATTAATTTTTGGTGACCACGTAATGCAATCTCGGTAGTTGCCATTTTTACGTTTCCGTGGGTTGTGGAAGCCAGCAGGCACGATAGTGGAAAAATCCGTTTACGTGCCATTGTTGAACGTGCCTAAACGGTGGAAACGCCTTACGGCACGAATTGGCTTACTTCGCGGTCCATTGCACACCACGTGCCCGGACGATACGTTCGCGATACTTAACGTCCCGTTTCCCCGGCGTGTTAGATACTTCATTGATAAAATAGATTTGTTTTTCTAACCTAACTAAAACTAAGTGTATTTTGGAGGGGTCCAGGTTAGGGAGGGACCTAGGTGCGTCTCAGGCCGAAGCCTATACGCCTAGTCATGCTGGGATTAGCCATGCAGGAAGAGGGTCGCATGCATCATGTGCTAGGAGGGGATTGGCCAGCCATGGTAACGATTGGCGCCATGACCAACTCCCCTCACTCCTAAATCTAGACTATAACTAGAGATAGGTTGGGCCCAGGTAAAACCTGCATAGACACAGGTAAAACCCTGGGCACGTTCATGCGGGATGCAAATTGGCATGCATTACGTGTAGGAATTTACAGGAGACAAGAGGATGGTCTGGATGATGAAACAGTTAAGACACGTCGTGGCCGGGAACGAGGATGCGCGGAAGAGTGTTATAAGAGCACGTGAGCGAGTCTTCCATTAGTCTCGAGAGATGTGTAACATCTAACCACGGTAAACAAGCATTTTCACGTGTTCTCATGTTGCGAATACACTCGCAGTACGAAACTCCCACGCGAAATTTAACGTGGAATTTTTTTTTAAAAAAATAATGCCGAGCGTGATAAATATACACAAATTTGTGTCATTAGCTACATTTCCGGACGCGAATCACATATAGTTTCTGCACCCGCCGTTAGACTTCGTTACCGTCAAGGCCGTCGCCAGGGTGGGAAAGGGGGGGGGGTAAGTTTCCCACCCCCCCTAGAGCCCTAGAGTATCAAAAAAATGTAGCCAAATGCAAAAAATACATACTTTACCCACAACTTGCCCCCCCCCCCCCCCCCCCCCTCTAGGCCATCGGCTGGCGCCGCCCTTGGTTACCGTAGCAGATACGTCGACTATTGAATCATTTGATTAGCAAACATAAATTTTGAAATGTATAATGAAACGGCTTCGATAAAAGCAAAAAAGACTTGAAAAAAATACAAAACATCGGCTTTGGACCTGATTTTCAACAAGGATTTTTTTTAAATACTGCCCATCTTGTTTATAATTATTAATTATTCTATATTTTAAAGTTTCCCTTTGGCTTTGTGAAGAACTGTGATTCGCCCCCTCCGCCACAGATGGCAGCACCGTAGTAACACATTTCCGTTCCATGTGACTTCCGTACCATTTAACGAAATCACTCCTACCAAATGGAGTATACAGAGAGCTAAGATATTTAACATCAGTATTTAAAGACGACAGAAAAAATGGATCAGTGAAACAAGGGTGATGTCATTGGGGTACCCTGACAATGTCCGGTCACGAGAAGTGAAGTTCAACTCTTGTTGAGGGGGTGAGGGGGGGGGGGGGGTTTGCCAGGTTGCAACACTGAATAAGTGGAATATGGCCACTAAAAAATCTGTGCAGTTGAGAAATGCCAACATCAAAAACTAAAATTTAAATATAAATAAAAATATAAATTTTGTTATAATAATGACTTCAGTAATAAAAGTAATTTTACAAACTTTTTATTTCAGTTTTTAATAGTGTGCTGTATTAAGTGGCGTATTGAGTGAAAGTGCAAATTAGAAAATGTTTTGACAGTGCAGAATTTACAAATATAATAAAAATTAACGACAAAGTATTAATAGAACACTAAATACATATTCTTTTGCTTGAAACAATTTAAAATGTATTTAGAACAAACATGGCTACCACCACAGCCAAATACTCTGCTTCTGTTGGTCGCACTGAGCGATGTAAACGAAGAGCTCAGCATTGCAGAGCTGATCTTTACGGGTCCGTTTGCGTGCTATTGTAGAAACTTTGTCCCTTGAGATGTGTTTACGTTTACGTAATCCATCTCCGTTTCCGTATATCTGTAGAATGGACCTTAGGCCTGTGCGAATACTAGAATTTTTTGCGAAGTCAATATCAAATTGAATGCTTAAGATATTTGCGAAGTCGAATCGAATTGCGAATATTGTCCACGGTGAAGTTATGTCACACTTATTTTATAAAATACAGCATTGGCGAGAAAAAAATAATCAGTTAATGCTTGAAATGTTTTAACTGATTAAGTGATTAATCAGTTTGGCCCTATGTATAACATAATTCTATAAAAATTATAAAATAACCATGCTTAAATTGATCTAATATTGAGCATTAATACAAGCAAAAGAAGTGACACCTTTTAATTTTTAAAGTAACCAAATTTAATCAAGCAAAATATATACAACACAAAAAAAAATTTTTTCCCGTTAGTGAATCTTAGGCTTCCAATGTTTTAAAGTTTTGCAACAACTGCGAAGTGTGAAATCAGAAGCGAAGCTGTGCATTGCAACCGAAGCTTTGAATGAAACGAATAGCAAATTTCCTGGTGAAGTCAAATTAAATACTAAAAATAGCTTTTGACTGATTCGCTTAGTTGAAGCTTCGTACAGGTCTAGTATTCAAACACTTGACCTCACATTTATCGCAAGCTCACGTATGTTGCGATAATAACTGCCATAATGATAGGAGGTTGTCAGAAGGGCGGTGATATATTGGGCTCTGTGGGGCGAAGCCCCCAAAAAATGTCAAATTCATAGATATCCCTCAGTGATAATAATTTGAAGGGAAACTGTATGCCCCAGTCTGCCATCAAACCTAACTATTAGGGCATTTTTAATGTTTAACATGTTAGCTCTCAGCATACGGTACATATTTGGTAGGAGTAATTTCATGAATGGAACGGTAATCGCATTGAATTGAAATGTGTAACGCGCGGTGCTGACATCTGTGGCGGATGGCGCAAACCAAGGTTCACAAAGATCAAGAGAATCTTTATAGTAATAATTTTTTTAATGAATTTGAGCAAGATGGGCAGTATTTTAATACAAATCCTTGTCAAAAATCAGGTCCAAGGCCAGGGTTTAGCATATTTTTCAGGTAATTTTCACTTTTTTTGGAGCTGTTTTATTAAACAGTTTAACTTTTTGCTCTGAAAATTGAATTAGTTGATGGTCGACGTAGCTGCTCCGGCAATGGATTCTAGTGGCGGGTGCGGAAACTACGTATCGGTAAATGTAGATGAAAACACAGTTTTAGTATATTTATCACACACTGCATTATTTTAAAGAATCAAACATTAAATTTTGCATGTATTAGAGTTTTGTATTACATGTGTGTTTGCAAATGAGAACACATGAATTTGCTCGTTACCTGAGGTCAGATGTTACCTCATATCTCTGGCGAATACTGAAAGACTTGCTTACATTTTTTTTTCAAGATTGTGTTTTAGTGCATGCATAGTTCAACACACTGTAATGAGGCGTTGCAAGGTTCGGTTTTAAATAAAGCACAGAGAGAACTAGGCCTTGCTGTGTAAATGGTGGAAAATGTTTTTTTCTTAATTTCTTCCCCGAAAATTGCAAAGTATGTATATTATCAACAAAAAAAATTAGTCAGGGAAAATTGAATTTTTTGTGAGGATGTATCAGGGAAAATTCACGGGGGGGGGGGGGGGGGGGGGGGGGAGGGGGATGGTAGGGGAATTCTATTACAGATATCTGTGAACACCCTTTCATATTTGACTAAGGCTGGTAGACGTCATTGAATTTGGAGCTGTACCACTAGAGAGAAAGAATTTAAGATGGAACGCTTAGCGTCTGGGTGATGTTTAGGTCAACAAAGTTCAATAATCATCCCATGTTGTTGCTGTCGTAAAATATTTTTTATCGAAATAATGGAATAACATTTTAATTGAAAAAAATTTTTTATTGAAACACTGCATCACAAAAAAAAATTATGAAAAATTTGTATCTAACCCCTTATCATTTCACTGAAATATTTTTACGACTGTGAAAAGTCCTGCAGTGGTTCTAGAATTTAGCTAATTTAAATGTTTTCCTTTATTATTTCCAATAAAATAATTGTTCTACTCCATATTCAAAGGTGTGTAACAAAATTCAAAATCTCTTTAACCATAAATTTTTAAATATGATTTTTACTTATTTTTTTCATGATGAACCTGCAGTCAATATTTATCAGTTAAATTCGGACTCACTTTGTATAATACTGACTGAAAAGTAAAGAATATTTAAAAATTTTCTATTGTGAACATAATGATGTATTCAGAGGCATACCCATGATTTAATTTTGGGTGGGGAGAAAATATTTATTTTAGCAATTATTAAAATTTTTAGACAAATATTGTTGCAATTTGGCATCATAAAATTCTACTGTATGTTTAGTCTTAAACTAAAACACAAATATAAAAATTAAGTATTTGCAGTGCAACTCAATAAACTAAAATGTACCTCCTCTTTCACTGGTTTTTGGTGAAAAAGCGAGCGGTGATATGTTCAGATATTAGGCCTATCGTAGTATTCAAAATTTGAAATATCAAAAAAAAAATATTACCTTTTCTAGCCTGAAGATGCATTGCTAAATTTTGGTTTGTTAAACAAATTTAGTATGGTTTAACATCGGTATTCTTAAAATTTATTTTGTAAGTAATTTATATTTTGTAAGTTATTTCTTTTACAATGACTAAATTTCAAGGCCTTATATTTTCATGCAATGAATTTTAACTTAACCGAGTTACAATTTTTGGCGCACTAATCTATTATTCATTTAATATGAAAATACATTTTTCCCAATATAAGATGTTGATAGTTAGTTTGAGTGTACAAACAGAAAAACAATTAGAAAATGACTTACAAAAACATATTGTATCTTATTATATATATATTTTTTTACCAGGGCTGTATTCACGTGAGTCAAAAATGTTTTAGCAATAACAATTAATTTTAATGAGTTCCCATAGTAAAGGTGTTGTATTCGGAAGATTATTATATTCAAACCATGATTCTGTGAATATTTTTTTTCATTTGAATCAAGTATCACAATATTCACAAATGTAGAATATTATTCTAATCAAATTTTAACATACAGTGAAATATTTTTTTTTCACACTTCATAGAAGTCCAAGAAAAATTAATCCAAAATACAGTAAATTAAAAAAAGAGAGTAATATACATGGAATCATTGCAGAGAGGTGTAAAATAAAGGAAATAAAAAAACCTGCAATGCATTTTCTTAAACAAGTAAACTTTAAGTTTGGAAGTTGTTTTCTTTAATTGTTTTTTTAACTTTCCAGCTGACATCAAAAAGGCTGTTTAATTAAGTATATATGTATACTAACTATCGTGCCTTATAGATTGAGCCACATCGCAGTGGTAATGTGTACTGATGTGTTACTCTGCATTGCTGCAGGCACCTTCAGGGTAAATCATCCAGTGAGAGCTAGGAGGCAGTAAGGCTGTTTATAAACATGCCATATATATATATATATATATATATATATATATATAACATACGCTTCGAAGTACAACAAACCTCCTATCAACCCTCACTCGATTTCTCCACCCTGAAGAAGCTTGCTGCAATTCGGAGCGACGAGTTTTTTTTTAAATTTTGAAAGTCAGGAAAGTGTATCATACAAGGCTGCGCAGGTCTGCGATCTACGTAAATCTTTTTAGTGTTTACGTTAGCAATCTTTACGAAAGCCAAACTCTCATTGTAGTCACTGTAAGCATGTCAAAAAGTAATATATTCTTGCTTGAAGTAAAGTGTCACACATTGGCGTAGCTGTGTTCAAAAAGTTGGGGGGACAAATAATGATTTTGATGTCATGTAAACCCATTCCCCTCTTACTAAGACGGGGGGTCCGGGGGTCCTCCACTGGAAAATTTTGATTTTAAAAGTGCAAAATAGCGCTTTTTAAGCAGTTTTTGTATCTAACCATTGGATACATCGATGTTAAAATTATTATTGTTTGCTTGAGATAAAATTTGAGAGTGAAGAAATTACAAATAAATTTGGGCAGAATAATATTATAAAATAAAAATATCACGGTCTAGAAAGTTGGGGGGGGGGGGGGGGACAGTCCCCTCCACCCAAAAAGTTCAGGGGGACACGTTCCCCCTGTCCCCCCCCCTGGGTTCCTACGCCCCTGGCTGAGAAGCATAGTCGCACTGCCACGGCTTGGCGACACTGAAAGCCGTGCACGCGCGCGTGTGTGTGCAGTGGACCAGGTGTTCATGGAGGGCGAGGACCTGCGCGCAGAGTACGTGCTGGCCGACACGGGCCTCATCTGGCGCGGCTCCTACAACCGCCTGCGGCCGTCCGTGTGGAAGTACGCGCAGTTCGAGAAGGACGTCCTGGACTGCTCGCTGCACCTGGTCGCCAAGATCGGCAAGGTGGCCCTGAAAGTCCGGAGCGACCCCGTCAAGGTGTCTCGCGCCCTCTCCGCTGCGGTGCGTTACTACCAGTGTTCGGAAGTTAAAAATAAAATAAAATAGTCCTGGGAAAAAGTTCAAAAATTCTCATCAAACTATCATGATTCTGATAATCATTAGAGACCCGAAAAAATTCGCGGGTTCAATGACCTCCAGGTTAGACTCCGATATCCTCTACACACTCGGGCAAATGCCAACTGTTCGTCGGCTGCTGTCTTGCGAGTCGTCTCGACTGGGTGGCCTGTGATTCGACACTTCTATGAGTGAGGGTCTCTAATTGGCCCTCAGTCCTCCAGATTAACAGTGAACCAGTGGTAGAAGCAGCACTAAGGTATAATTATTTGAATTTTAGCATAACACGAAATGAACCCGCGAATTTTACGGGTCTCTAATAATCATTTGTCTTCGATTCCCTACCACAATTCTCAGGGCCGTATTTACGCGCAGGCTACCTAGGCTGTATGTAGCCTATATGGGGCCCGCACCACACCACACGAAAAAAAAAATATATATATACACTACGATGTGGATCTTCTTATATTCTTAAAATACGCGTCGACATAGTGTCCAGTTGGTTTGTGTGGATTGATTGCGCCGAACTAAACTCTTCTGTGGAAAGCTGATTTATGAGTTGTGTTAGCATTTAGAAATTTTCGATTATTTTCATTGGTTTTGGTGCCACCTAATTCCTTAACCTCTATTTACTGTTTGGTTTAAATTGTCTAGTTTAATATTAAACTAATTCTTTTCAAAATAGAAAATGGATCAAAACTATGAGTTTTGTAGGTCATTTAAAATAAACTACCCACCCAGACCCAGGCAAGAGGCACCCACAGTTTCACTGGAAGGGGATACTCAGTATAACCCCCCCTCCCTCCTTCCTCTCTCTTAGAGAGGGCCCACACCACAGACTCAGCCTAGGGGCCCACAGGCAGTAAATCCGGCCCTGACAATTCTATCGCACACTAATTAGTCACGCAATGAATTCTATTCACAATTTTCATCAAGTGGTCATGGATAAGTTCACCGCTTCGTCCGTTCGTGAATCACATTTCTCCCTCAGACCGTGTCGTATGATTCTGAATTCACTTCCGAGAGTGTGAAAGAATTTATTTTACCTCGGCTTCTGGTCACATTTTTCATACACCATTTCGTACTGACCAGCATTTCACCGCTTTTCACTCCCCAACCGACATCTTTGAAGCCTCTTAAATTAAGTACATCATTCTTCTGGTTTCCTACAATTGAAGCTGGCAGGCGGAGAAAGAATGCCCATGGCATGCAAGTCTGTATGCTTCCTTCACTTGTACATGTGGTTGGGCCAATAAATTCCCGAAATCCTCTAATACCATCAAAGTTTGTACATTCGAGGAAAAAGATTCAAAGAAAAATATTAATATGATATAAAGTAAATTGAAAAAAAAAAAAAAAAAAATCATCACTGATAATCTATGAAGTTTTATGGGTCAGTTTTTTTCTTCATAGCTATCCTGTTACCATTCCCCCCAAAAAATGTACTTTTAACATGTAATTAAATAAATAAAATTACAATATGTACTGATTCTGAAAACTTAGTTTGTGAAAAAACCATTTAAAGGGTAGAATGTTCCAACACCATAGTCAATATTTTTTTTTTATTGTACATTATTTTATTTTTGACCATTGACATCTAGATTTGGATTGAGGGGTATATACTAGATACTCTATTTGGGGTTCAGATTCGAGATTCGTATTTCAATAAAATTGGGATCAGACCCATCAATAATTCCACACTTTGCTCTCACCAACCCCCATATCTGATACCAAAGTAAAGTTAAACGTCCTTTCACATTTTAGAATACATTTTATTCTTCAGTTTACATAGTCCGTGCTTTCTACGTCATTATTCTGGTTCTGCCATTCTCCAACACCCACTATCAACCGTAGATACTTCACTCACATTCTTACATGCAACACAGAGGCCATCAAAAGATTTTCGGCAGTAACAATTTTTCCATCATTTAATTTTCAAAAGTTGACTTTGCTTAAAGCATAGTAACTTATATCATGTGTGGCACGACCCCCCGGCCCCTCTGCTGGCATGAATGCGCCACTCATCGTGAGTGGTTCTGTTCGGTTTCGTGCCACCACAATGTGCGTGCGTTCCCATTGGCGCGCCCGCAGCGGCCTGGTGTGAAGGGAGCCTTAATGTCGTGTTTTTGGCAACTGCGTATGTTGAGTCGCACAGTGTTGTTATTCAGTTGTTTTTTTTTTTTGAAAGACAAGTGGCCTTAGGCGTTAGGTTTTTTTTTTGTTTTGTTTTGGGCTGAGTAGTTGTGATCTTGGAGAGAAATGGTGGCAGATGTATTTTTGTGCATTAAGGCATGAAATTCCATAACGAGTTCTGATGGTTACATATTTAGTTTAGCATTAAAAGTGCAGTTCCGACTTCCGACAGCTTACTTCATGGAACAGCGTACTTTCGTTTTTTTTTTTTTAATTTCCTAACCTAAGTTAAAACTATGTGTGTAAGGGAGGGGTCTAGGTAGGGAAGACTCTAAGTGCGTCTCAGGGCAAGCCCTATACACTCTAAACATGCAGGTTTTTAACCATGCTGAGAAGGTCACGTGCATCATGTGCTAGGAGGGGATTGGCCAGCCATGGCAGACGTTTTCGCCATGACTAACTCCCCTCACTCTTAATTCTAGACTAAAACTAGATAAGTTGGGCCCAGGTAAAACCTCCATAGACAGAGGGGAAAACCCTGGGCACATACATGCGGGATGCGAAGGTCATGCATTATTACAAGCAGGTGGATTACAGGAATGGAAGGATGGTCCTGGAAGAAGAGTGGGGCGTGGTAGAAGTCTACTATGCAAGGGGTGGGGCACTTGGACTTTCTTCGTGTGACGGCCCCTCCGGAGAAGTCTCCCGGGACTCTTCCCCCCTCCTGGTGGCAGGATCTCGAATGTTTCTGTTCTCCCCCCCCGCCTCGCAGGTGAACTCCCCCGACGACAACGGCGCCGTGATGGGCAACTGGTCGGAGGACTTCGGCGGAGGCACCGCCCCCACCAAGTGGATCGGCAGCATGAAGATCCTGCAGCAGTTCTACAAGAACAAGAAGCCCGTCAAGTACGGCCAGTGCTGGGTGTTCGCCGGTGTGCTCACCACACGTGAGTTACCCCCCTCTCCCTTTCCGGTCCTGTTCGCGGGACCGTGCAGGGAAACTGGGCTCGTAAAGTTTAGAAATCGATGGCTTAGAATGAAAACCTTGTACCTCATAAAATGCAAAATTTTACAGCAGAGACAAAAAAAACGTTTCTTTCGCCCCCCCCCCCCCCCCCCCCCCCCCTACTGATATACGTGGTTTATTTTTTTTCTCGATAGAAAGCAGTAGGATGCACATTTTATTTCTTTCAGCCAAACATTTTGTGAGATACGAGGTTTTCCAGCCAAAGACATAAAAAAACGTATTTTCGTCCAAAAATTGAGATACGGGGTTTTCATTCTAAGCCATCGAAATATCTATAGAGTGTCTACAGATCCATGGGTATAGCCAAGAATTTGTTGAAGAGGGGAGCCCGAGTGATTCATAAGAATACTATCTAATGCCCGGCATGCCTTGCTATGCATCTTTCAGTTTTTTTTTTTGTGTAAATTGTTTGCATTAGGTATACATATACACAGCATCTCTCTCTCTCTCTCTCTATCCCACTAAATATGTCCCTATATAAATCTTTCTTTATTTCTCACTCTATATCTCCTTATCTCTCTGCATCTCTCTATGTATCAATCTTTATCTCAATCTATATCTCTCTCTACATCTCTCTCTATATCTATATATATATCCCTTTCTCTATCTATTCATATATCTCTCTATATCTGTATTTCTCCTTCTATATCTCTACTTCTCTTTATCTCTATCTGTCTGTGTCTATATCTTTCTATCTGTAACTTTATTTTTACAAAAATGGCAGATTAACACACAAACATTCATTTATGTATGTATATTTTTACCTTTCTATATTTTTTATCTTTCTTTTTAGCTGTTGCAAGTTTAACATATGTATACAAATTCACGTGTGTATTCAAATGTAACGTTGCATCAAAATTTTAAAACTATTGGTGAAGAACTTTCTGAGAAATAAGATTTTGAACGGACACAAACATTTACGTTTTTATTTATAGATATTTTGGATGGCCTGTTTATGGGGGTCTGAAACCCCGGAAAGTTTTATAAAGATGATGCTTGAAAACTCATTTTTTGGCTATCTAATGACCCTTCAGTGCTTTTTTCAAAACCTGAAGTTATTAGATAAAAATTTTCACAACGAAAGGTAGATTTTTATCTTATATACCACAGCTTGTCATTGTATGACCTATTATGTGTTTATTAAAGATATGACTACTCTCATTTTGCACAGTCAGTGGTCAAAAATTAAGACATACTTCTGTTACTTTAAGCCGGTTAATGAGTTGCATTACTACGTGCTATAAAAAATAATTTGACTATAGAAGGTGGCTATGGCCCCACTATGACCCTCCCTGACTGTGCCCTTGTACAGGTCACGAAAGTCCCGAAAGTCTCGGAAAAGTAAGGACTGGTTATGAAAGGCACGATAAAGTTCCTAAATGAACAGCAGTGGTTCTGGTTTTTTGATGCCTCACTTCATTTTATAGTTGCACGTTAGATATAAATAATTGGAGACCGTCCAATTTAATCATGTAGAAATTATCTCTGAAAAGATTTAATATCTTTAACTTAAAAATCAGTATATTCCTGCGAATTGTGGAAACTTTTGTATAAAATTTTAGTTTTATATATATAAACTTTTTATTATAATCTTACAGGAAAATTATATTAAAATTAAAAATATCAAAATTGTATTACCAGATATTTTTTAACATCCTGAATTCTACAGAGTATACTTAAAATCTGCCTATAAAAATATACATTTTTTTTTAAAGTTATATTTCTTTATAAACATTGAGGAAGAAATTATAGTGTGTAACAAAATGTGTGTGTTAATAATCTGTGGCTTGAAGAGACATCACATCGGCTTAGAGCACATTAACTAGCGATGCTGCGGCTAAGCGCCTCTGGAGACGGCTTCTTTTAAAACAGTCGCCAAACACACCCTGGACACGGTGGTCTCGGTTTCCCCGCAGTCTGCCGAGCCCTCGGCATCCCGTCCCGGCCCGTGACCACCTACTCGGCCGCCCACGACACCCAGAGCAGCCTCACCGTCGACTTCTTCGTCAACGACGCGGGCGAAGTCATGGAGGAGCTCAACAACGACTCCATCTGGTGAGTTCCCGGCTCCCGTCCGCGGTGCACTCCTCACTGGCGCTTTGTGATTAGCCAGGGTTTACCCACATACGGGTAAACTCGGGGATTAAAAAAAATTATCCTACCTCCCTGCAAAACACAGGGAAATTGTTAGTTCTAAGAACAAAAATTATCAGCTGTTTTTCATCGATTCTTGTGCTGTTTGTAATCCATATCTTATTTTGTACTAACATTTAATTAAATGTAATTTCAAGTTGAATATTTTTTAAAAAAATAATTGGTAAACAAGAGATAGGCCTATGCCATTTCGGAAGCATTAAAAAAATTAATTAATTAATTAATTAACACGTTTAAGACCAAGATGATTTATTGAGAAATTTAGATTTGAACTGCAACTTTATTCACACATAGTTTTTTACTTAACAACTAATCAATGATTATGATTTAAAATTATTGATTATATTCGGTTTTATGTGTGTAACAAGATCAACAAACAAATATCAAACTTAAAATTTACTGGTTTAAAACAAATTTCATTGACATGTTTTTTTCCTTCTTTATTTTACACCTCTTTGTAATGGTTCCATGTATATAAATCACTTTTTTATTTTACTGTATTTGGAAAACTTTTGCTTGATATCCTGTGAAGTGTGGAAAAAAAAATTCCACTGTAATTTAAAAATTGATTAGAAAAATATTTGAAATTCGTGAATATTGTGATGTTCAATTCAAAATCAGATTCAAATAAAAAAAAAAATATGGGGTTGTCTGTAAAGTCGGTTTACGGACAATAATTTTACGTGATAACGTCATAAGAAAACATTTATGAAAAATTGCATACTTTTTAATTTTCAAATATTATTTACAGTTTTTGCATAATTTAATTTGAATAATTTTTTAAAATATAATCACGAACAATTAATTAAAAAGCCCATCTTAACCTGTCTGATATTATAGAAGATTTTCTTACACTGTGGTTGGCCGGTTCTTGCACGCTCGGCTCAGGCGGAACGTGAACAATTTTCGTGCGTGCAGCCGGCGTTCATAGATTTATAAGACGTTATCACGTCAAAAAAAAAAAGTATTCGCAGAAGCCTAGGAATATCCCATCACCAGAACTGTGGTCTTGTGCTCCAGGGCTTACACTTGTATGCAGGACCACTGAGAGACACAAAAGGCCTTAGAGAAAATTAAGTTCTAAGATTGTAGATATTCTAGATCTACAACTTTTCCAAACCCACAATAAATAAATAAATAAATAAATCTTAAAACTGAAAGTTACAGTAGCCAGAATTGTAAACGTGATCTGTGCATATTGCATTACTTGTAAGGTTCTCTATGAATTATAGAAACAATAGACTTGTAATTTGCATCCTAGCAGGGTCAACACAAGCAAATAAAATATTCTCGATAATACTGATCGGCCAAATCCAAATTTTCTTGAATCCGAATCTAGGTCACAATGGTCAAAAATAAAATGATGCACAAGAAATAGTTATGTTAACTGTGGTGTTGAAACATTCAACCCTTAAAAATATTTGTTTCACAAAATAAATTTTTCATATTCAATAAATATTGCAATCTAATTTATGTAATTAAATTTTATATTAGAATCTCTTGGGGAATGGTAACAGGCTAGTATGAAAATCCAGTAAACTTCAGAGGTCAACACTGTTGAATTTTTGAAGTGAAAACTTCTATAATGAGGTTTTGATAGGGAGTAAATTCATGTAAGTCGTCATCGACATGGTCACGTGACGTGTTAATTTTTTTTTATATTTCAAGGATAAAACTTAATTTATTCAATTTTCAGAGATACAAGTTTTTAATTTTATCTTTATTTTCCAGGGAAATTTTAACGTTAGTGTGTGGTACATACTGCGAGTATTGGATATTTTTTAGTAGGTAGTTCAGTTGTCGTTATGTTTTTTCTTTGGCTTATTTATTTACGATGTGAATTTCTTCAAATATCAGGTTATTGATTTATTAGAGTTAATGTTGATTATTTGTAGATTTAAGTTAATAATTTTTTATTCTTTCAATGAAAAAAAAAATCTTTAGCTCTTCTAGTTTTAAAGTTATTACTGGTAGGGGCAAAACATACATATGGGTTCGCGTCACCGACTGCTAGTGATATAACAACAAAATCATTTTCTTGTGTACGTTTGACGTAGAAATTATTTCATATTACACATTTAAAAACCAAATTTTAAGGTTTCACTTCTGTAGACAGTCCCCATGACTGACTTTTAGTTCTTGACGTGACAACATCTAATAAATCAATGAAACCGGCTGCACGCACAAAAGTGTCCCGTTACACACATTGTCCCGTTACACTGTGTCCCATTATGCTCAATGTACGCTTGCACCGCATCTATCTCAATTATACTCGATTGGAACAACCATCAATTTGACTTTTTCGAGGCACATTAAACTTGAAACACCCCCATTCGTTTCCTACTTTTCCTATCATCGTCCTATCCTTAACAGAATAACACAGATTGGAAGAAGTTAAATAGCAAACATGTATAAAAGTTATAGTTAAAATAATCTCTTCGTTAAAGTAATAAACATATTTGCATTAATGAGTGCAAAAAAAAAGTAAATTTATCAATTAAATTGTAGATTTAATTTCACTCCTTCTTTGTATCCATACAAAATAGTGATAATTCAATAAAAATTAATTCAATTTTATTCATAATAGTAGGCAATCATTACATCAATGTTTTGTTATGACGTCCCGTTAAACTATCGTCCGTAAACCGACTTTACAGACAACTAATTTTTTTTTAAATTTACTTTATTTCCTCTAATATTTTTCTTTGAATTTGTTTTCGTCCAAAGACTTGATGGTACTGAGGGTTTGACTGGGTACTCGAGCCCTCGACGACCGGGCGTGTGTGCGGCGTGCCGCAGGAACTTCCACGTGTGGAACGAGGTGTGGATGGACCGGCCCGACCTCCTGCCCGCGGGCGCGTACGGCGGCTGGCAGGCCATCGACGCCACGCCGCAGGAGATCAGCGAGAACATGTTCCGGTGCGGGCCGGCGTCCGTGACGGCCGTGCGCCAGGGCGAGGTGCAGCTGTCCTACGACAACGCCTTCGTCTACTCCGAGGTGAACGCCGACAAGGTGTTCTGGCGGTACGCCGGCCCCACGCAGCCGCTCAAGCTCCTGCGCAAGGACGTGCTGGGGTGAGTGTCCGGGGAGGACGTGGTGCCGGGGTGAGTGTTAGGGGTACACGTTCGGGGGAGGACGTACTGGGGTGAGTATTCAGGGCGCTCGTCCGGGGAAAACACTTCCAGGAGAGAGCGATCTTACTAAGAGTTAAAGACAATATTTTTTTTTTTTTAGGCCTATTTTGTTTTCAAAAAAGGAGATTTCAGCGTTATCGCGTTTATTTTTTGTGAACGCTGTTTAATCAAAAAGATGTTACATTTTTCAACAAATACGACACTCACTGCACCGAAACTTTGGTCATTTTTAACTGATACATGATGCACTTTAACAATATAATATTAAGAACAATAGAAATTAATCAGCAAGTGTATAAGTGTTTGAAAAATATACCAATGCCGAAATATAAAAATTAATTACTAATGACAGTAACAATATCAAAAAATTACAATTTTAATTTTTTAAAAATATATTTAGTACGTACAAGTTGGCACAAACTCAATGCAAAATAATTAACATTCATTGAATTTAATGTATTAAAAGGTTAGGTCATTGTAATAAGAATTGAGTTTTGATTAAATATGCTGATTGGTTGCATGATTTTTGGTTGAATTTCAGTGCTTAATGGTGTAATTAACGTACATTTCGTTGTTACATGGTATATTCACATGCTTTCCGGTGTTATTTTGGCTTAATTGCATTTCTCCATATAGAGTGGATCCCTGTAATAATGTTCCTTCTTTCAATATTTTACTGCTTATAACATCATATTTTTACAGTCGTAACAATTTCCCCATTAGAACAATTTATTTAATTCCTGCAGATAATGTTTCACAAATAGTGCATTTCATGCTTATAACGTTTGCTTTATAAATTTCAACAAATGCAAAAAAAAAATTTAAAAAACCCACTAGTATTCCAACACCTATCCCATCTGTGAAGTTTAACATGTTAAAAGATATACTTTATACTTTACATTCATTTTTGTTTACAGTCACTGCTATACCATAAATGAAGATTGTTCAAATGGAATTGTGTGGAAAAACAAAATGTAAATGTGCCTAAACACTAGCCAAACACATAAGTGCTGGCGAACTCTGTGAATTCGATATATTGAAGGTTTATAACATTCGCAGTAACGAGTCTGTTGGCACCCTTGTCTCGAAGAAAAAAAATTTACAAATCCTTCCATACCATGCCATTCTAGTGTGCTTTCAGATGTATGTAGTCCTAACAATATTTAGTTTGCCAACCATTATGCAATGACAAGAATAAAAAAATTAAGTGTTTTATATTGCTGATAAGGAGTTTAAAATTTATTTCATCATCATTGTCACGAATCGTGAATCGTTTTACAGAAACATTGCGGTGTGTCTTTAGAAACAATTAAAAACGAAAATGGAACCACGATGAATCTGGAAAATTGTTGGCTTGGTTAAGCAAATTCGAGCATCAAATGTATCCATCAGTGGTGTTTTAAATTTAAATTTGTTTACATAGCTTGATTAGGCAATTTATAAAAGGTTCAAACACTGAAAAGTGCCAAATTGATATTTCCTGCTTATAATAGTGTTTCCTTATGCCCCCTAAAATAAAATTATAATAAGGTTCTACTGTAATTTTGTCCCTAATTATTCTAAACACATCGTACTACAGGGCTCTGTTGCAAAAAATTATTTGTTGTCGCACATGTCACGAAGGTGTGGAGGAGAGGGCATTGGCCGATGGCTTGCCAGACCATGCTCGCTTACTGCCTGGATAGTACAGCACCGCACAGTGTAAATGCAATACAAGCTCAATGAAACGTAGCACGGTTGTAGCGCGCATGAGGGTGACTTTCACACCGCTTTACATTCCTGACGTTTCTACATGTTTCCAATCCACAAATACTTGGATGTTTATTTTCATTCAGAACAGTTCCGTTCTAGTAATGATTATTACACATTGTTTCATTTTCAAAGTAGGTCCACATCATTTATCAGTCTAAATTTAATTATTTTGGTGAAATAATTACAAAGAAAATGTATATATGAATTATTGTTGAATAATACACAATCTTCAAGAGTAAAAAGAATGTATTAAAATAAAAATAACAACACAGTAATCCCCTATTTTAAAAATGAATTTGGCTTCAAAATAAAACAATAGAATTTTCTCTGCCCTTACTGGATTTCATTTAAGCACAACCATCTTGACTGGTAAAGTAGAACTGTTTTACTGCTAAACAACCTTTGTTTTTCTTGCAAACAGTTAAAAAAATGTTACGTCAGTGTGAGATGTGGTTATTGAACTGTTTCTTTAAATAATATGCTGTTGAAAGTTAATTAAATGTTTATAGTGCCTGTACATCATAGACAGCGTGATTTTAAAATCTGGGCATTCAAGTTGAAATGATATTAGTTTTGTTTATTAAAATTACTTACTATAAATGTGCCACTACCAAACATCTTTGAGAGACATGATTCATGGTGAATAGCAATAAAACCAAAATGAACTGCTATAAAATTCACTTGTTTTATCTAATTTTGTCTATTATAATTTTTAATTTATTTCATAAATGTATTTTTAGGCATTTATTTACGTAATGTTAACATTTATATACCATGTACACACAATATTTTAATTTATAGTGCCTTAGAATACTAGCAAATTAATGATATCAAAATTAATTATTTTATTAAACTTAAGTAAATTGATGTGTGGTACTAAACAAATGTGTATTAAAGTCTACAGAAAAACATGAGAAAATAATTTTATAAAATAGGCTTTCAGCATTACAAATTGATGTAAGTTCTTATTAATAGAATCATAACGAAAAAAAAAGCTGCAAACGAAGGCTTCATAAAATTTTTTAATTCATGTCAGCACCGGAAAAAAATCCTATCCACGCAATCAATAAAAATATATTTTTTCCCTTTGCTATTAGGTCATTCAAATATTGTTTTTTATTTTGATATATTTAATGTGATATATACGTCACAATTGAAAAATGTTTTAAAATTTATCCTTAATTGATTATAGTGTAATTATTACAACAAAATATGAAAATGTATGAAATGTTTTGCAAAAAACAAAAAAATTAGCCATATCATAAAAACTTTAATCATGGCTCTAAAACAGTAATGAAAATGACGAGTGCGGTTGTTATGTTCAGTGGCATAGCCAGGATTTGTGTATGGGGGGTGTTAAGCAGCATGCCCCCCTCTCCCCCCCCCCCCCCCCCTGTATTAAAGTGGGTTGGTCCGGGGGTCCTCCCCCGGGGAAATTTGGATTTTAAGGTGTAAAATAGTACTATTTTAGCAGTTTTCGGTTCTTAAATTTAAATATTGTAATGGTAAATTTTTTTATTAATTTTTAATATGAAATTTATTTGAGTGATGAATAAGAAATTTAATTAAAGATTTGTGCTGGGGGGGGGGGGGGGTTTAAACCCCTAAAACCCTCCCCCCTGGCTACGCCCCTGGTTAAGTTACCTATGTTATGTTATGTTATGTTGCCGTTGTGTCTCAGGATCGGTCAGCTGATCAGCACGAAGGCAGTTGGGTCGTGGAAGCGCGACGACATCACGCTCAACTACAAGTACCCGGAAAGTAAGTTGCGTACACTTGGAACGGCCCAATCTCTGAGGTTGTTTGCTGGTAGGGACAGGATCTTATGGTTTTATGGCCAAGGAAATTTCATGCTTAGAAATAGGAGAGATTTTTGAGTTATTGTTTTTAATTTTATAAAAATACATTTTATTTCTAATGATGGCGTGTACTTTTTCCAACAAATAATATACTCGGATATTTCTTGATGCTAATTTCACGAAAATAGTGCCATATTGACAAATATGCAGTGAACTTTTACAATATGTTTTTCCTTGGTCAGAACTATTCAGAAAAAAAATTAAAATGTAAGTATAGAGTAGACGTCAGAATTAAAATAAAATTATATGTATTTAAAACCTAAAAACACGCTTTATTGTTGTTATGAAATTTTATTTTCATAATGATTCTGGTTCTAACGATGAGACGTTAGTGGTAGAAAATTTAAGGCAACTGATATCAAGCACCCCATGATTTTTTCCCATTAAAATTAATTGTTTTGTTTATTAATTGATTATTATTTTAAGCTTGTATATAAAAAATATCATTATACAGAGTTGTAGTTGATTCTGTCACTGTTGGAAAAATTACTAAAATTTAAAGATTTTTTATTTTTATTTTTTTGTTAATATTGAAATAAATTTTTTATAAATTCCTCAAAAAGCACTACTAAATCAATTTTCAAAGTTCCAAAAATTTTGGGGGCCAGTAACCTTCGGGGTGGTCTCTCGAGGAGGTCTGATGGCGCCCGAAGACCCCACAAGCTCATCAAAATTAACGCACTTTAATTGTCCCGACTTTTAAAAAATCGGGGGCAAATGACCTCTCCCCTGTGAGGATTTGGGGGGGGGAGAGGGGGTTAGAGTGGAAATGTGTAGTATCCTGAATGGCTCATATACACTCCAAAACAAAAAAGAATAGAATTTTTTAAATTATCAAAATTTTGAGGTTTTGACACCCCCTCCCCGTGGCAGTCGCCTTCGGGCAAATTTCCCACCATACTCTGGACTTACGGCTATACAAAAAGCAGGGTTATAGCCAATAGCACGAAAGTAGTGGTTTTTTGCTCCTATGCCCCTCCCCCCCTTCTCTCTTCAGGTCATAGTCATGAAATTATTGTATTGTCATCGGGATCACATATACTTGCAGAGTTTCAAATGAATACGACAATTAGAAGTAGGTTAAAATCGACTTACAAGATTTTATTACATAGTGAATTAGTAAGTTACAAGTGAAGCTAATAAACAGGGGTGCCCACAAGGGGGGGTAACGACGCAGACTGCGTCATTTAAATTTCAGGGGGGGGGGGGGGTGTGGTTAAAAGACGAGAAAAATGTATATATTATTTACATAATTATAGCTTCTAATGTGAAAATACTTTTCTGGTGCTTTGATAATTGAAAGGGATCTTGTAAATTAAATTGACAACCCCGCACTTTCCTCATCAAAAGCAGTTTGGCATCTGTCGGTTCAGGATGGAAATATTACCTGATATGACCAAAATTATTATTTGAAAATTAGTTTTAATTAATGCAAAATGTGATAAAATATAATACTAAAAAAGTAAAATATTATAAAATAATTGAGTAAATCATTGAGAAAATGGCATAAAAATTAGGGGGGGGGGGGGGGTGCGCATCATTAGGTTAGGGGGGGGGGGGTGAGTCATAGTGTTTGGGGGGGTGGGCACCTCTGTAATAAAAGCGTGTTAAATAATGAGTTACTGATAAGAGGTGCAACCTCAAAACAAAGTAAAATTAATATTTTAATATGTATTTGGATGCATTTTACTACAAACTTCATGCTTGCAAAATTAGTAAATGAAATTTATTAAAATTATTTTTTTTTAGTTTAGTTCTGCTGATGTCACTACTAACTCGGAAACATGCTTCTACCCTTAAATAGGATGAATTAGAGAGTTAACAAACTAAAAAAAAAAACAACACAATTAGCATTGCCTTAAAGAGAGAAAAATCTGAGAAAACAAGGAAAATTTCAGGGAATTAAAAAGGTGTATTTTGTGCAGGGAAACAAATTATAGTCACTTATGTTTACGTACAGTGGCAGATACAGGAAATAATTTCAGGAAGGAGGGGATTAAAAAAAAAAAAATAATTTTTGTATTTAAAAACTAAGTCAACAACAAGAAGGGGTTTCTACAGTTACATTGTCATTCTCAACACACATCACTATCTTTGTGGTTTATGATTACATCGGAGCCTGCATCACTTTGAATAACACACTGCCTTCACGAGACCTCACATATTTCTGGGTGGGGTCTAACACAAAAAACATCAAGAGTAACTTGTAAACAAAAAAAAATTAATGCTGTTACGACACCCATTTTTAACAAGTTTTTGTTTGAAAAACTGTTTTTTTCTTTTTTTAGGAATATAGAGACAAAGATTTTGTGGTTTTACTTCTAGACCAAATTCATTTTTAAAACAGGAAATTTCAGTTTTCCATTTTCAACAAATACGACACTTACTTGTACAATGATATTTACCAAAATAACGTCATTTTGACTGATACATGATGCATTCTAACAATATAATAATTTGTGATAAGCATGTTAAACTATTGGGAACACTACAAATAAATCAGCAAGTATATATGTGTTGTAAAAATGTACCAATACAGTTATGGTAAAAGTTAGTTACTAATAACAGTTTCAAAAAAAATGCAAATTATTTTCAATCTATTTAGTTCATACATTTTGGTACTAACTCTGCGTTAAATAATTTATATTCATTGAATTTCATATTTTGTATTCAGAGTTAAGTTTTTGTTATACACGCTAATTAACTTCACTATTTTTGTTAAATTTCGGTGCTTTATGGTGTAATAACATTCATTTCGGTGTTACATAGTTTATTAACTTGTTTTCAGTGTTATTTTGATTTTATCGCAATTCATCACATAATTGTGTCACTAGCTTATGCTTTATTTTATTATTTTTTTTTTAAATATAATTTTCCTGTTAAAATTACGTATAAATGTGAGGAACTTTTATCAGTTTTAAAAAAAATTATTAATCTTTGCTGGTTTTTAGTTGCGCAATATAAAATATGATTTTGTCACTGTATCTGCATTTGGTCTTGGGAAATAATAAATATTTTGGTTTATTGTTAAATAATGGCAAACATAGGTAGGTAATCATCATGAAAAATTAATGAGGCCATTATCAGTGACAAAAGAATATTTTCCAAATAATATAATTTTTATAAATAGGCAAAATTTATTTTTACAAATGGTGAATTTAATTTCAGAACAAATAGACTCATTAAAGTTATGACATAAATACAGGCATGTATAAGCATATTTTATAACTTTCATATGAAGACCACTTTGTATTTAAATTCCTATGAAAATGTATACTATTGTAAATTAAAGAGTGTTCGATTAATTGTGTGGCTGTGACCACAAGAGTTATTCCTAGAGACCGGAAAAATTAGTGGATTCATTTCACGATATGCTAGAATCCAAACAACTGTACCTTTACATTGTTTCTGTGATTGGCTTACAGTTTATCTGAAGGACTTTGAGCCAATGGAAAACCGTCAACGAAAAAAGTATCGAATCGCTAGCGTCCCAGTCGACAGGTGTCACTAGTCAATAGCCAATGAGCAGGTAGCATTTGCCTGAGTATGTAAGGGGGTTGTGGAGTCTATCCTAGAGGTCATTGAAAGCGCGAATTTTTCCGGTCTCTAGTTATGCCCACTCGACAGTGGACCGTAGAGCACTCTACATCTGCTTGTTTGCTCCCAGAGAGCGACGAGGAGCGAGCGGCCATGCTCAAGGCGCTGCGACAGAGCGCGTCGCTCTTCAGCCGGTACTACCTCAACGAGGACTTCAACGACATTCAGTTCAACTTCGAGCTGAGGGACGACATCGTCATCGGCTCGCCTTTCAGGTAGCGCCATCGCCGGACGGCGTCGCCCCTCGACGGCAACGCAGGGCCCTTCCTGGAGTGACACGACGGCGGAAACAAAGACAGTTCCCTGAATCTTCCATGATTTACAAATTCCCTGTCTCAGTTCTACATTTTCCCCCCGTTTTTATTGATGATGTACACCTTGGCAATGTACTGCACGCAGGGTGGAACCAAACCATTACATTGTCGAAAATGTGCAATAATAATATCAGTAATGTTAATATTAATATCATTAATTAGTGAGGGGTCGAATCCCAATTTTCACAAATCCAAATCACTAATTCAAATACCATAGAATACCTCAAATATTCCTCTCAAATCCGAATTTAGGCATTAAGGGTTAAAAATAAAATTATCTACAAAAAATAAAAAGAGCACATGTAACTCAGTACATGTGATTAGAAGTTATACTTCTTTGGTAATTAAAACCTCAACACATAAGTATATCATAAGGGTTAAAACAGCAGTGAGAGAGAAAAAAGAGTTAAAGAAGACAAATTTTCCAAATAAATATGAATCAACAAAATTATTACTCATTTCAAAATAACTGCTCAGGATATCAATAATTATTATTGATCAATCAATAATAATTAATTAACAATAAATATTACTCACTGTTTTAATATCACACCATGAGGAATTTTTTTTAGTAAATATCAAAGCTAGGATTGATGTAATAAAAATTAATTTTATATTATGTCTAAATAAGATGTGATCCAGCATTTTTCTAGACTGGTTTTGTAGTTCGGCAAATATCACCTTATCATTGAGTTACTGTGCAACAGATTTTGCCAATAGGCTACATAGACATACTGCAATGTATTCACAGGGATTAATAATGTTCTGACGTTGAATGAAAGCACAATGAGTAACATGTCCGCAGCTCCGCGACGCGAAAACTAAATGGCATGGAACTTCCTCACAGTAATTCTTTACGTTACAACCATAGTGCCACAAAGTGAAAATGTGACAATTTATATTCTACACATGGGATTTGATGAACTTTTTTAAACTAGCATATTCTCAGTTAGACTTAACATATTTACATGCTCGTGGGCTCTTAATTATAATATGGTGTGCGATATAGGTAATCAAATAATAATTCGTGACAAATTAATTACCCTGTCAAACTAAAGTGTGAAAAGCAATATATATACATATAGTTATATAGCTAAAACAACACTCTTATAACACTGTCTAACAATGACTTGATGTAAGTTTTTGGACATACGCCATTGCTAAAAAAAAATTTAGCAATGGCGTATGTCCAAAAACTTACATCAAGTCATGCACTCCCATTGCACAAATCTTTCAAAGATAATACTGTCTAACAATACTGACTTACACGAGTAATTACAATAATACGTACTTAAAATAACACAATTTTCTTACGAATATGGCGTGTGTCGCGGTGCACAACAATAAGCTTAAACCCCGTTGTGTTGCCCTCTGCCCAAATACTCCCTTACTAGACGCCAGCAAGTCAGGTGCAGGCGGGTCCCTATCGCCGCTACCCGCCTATCCCTGCAGCATGGCGGGGTTCAACCTGAGCCGCACGCCCAGTTCTCTGCACCATCCGCAACCTACTAGCATCAGAAATTGTTTCACAAAAATGTTTCACGGAAACGTGCATTGAAAATTGAAATTCGGCCTTGAAATTTCACTCACATCGCACCCAAAGAAGTTTAACTTCAAAAATATTAACTAAGGTGTTGAAACATTCTACCATTTAACTGGCTGTTTCACAAACTAGGTTTCCAGAATCAATGCATAGTGTAACTTTGTTTATATAATAACTTGTTAAAAGTACAATATCTCGGGGAATGGTAATAGGATAGGTATGAAGAAAAAAATTTCCCTAGTTATCAGTGCTGGTTTTTATAGTTTAATTAATTTCCTCCAATTTTTTTTCCAAATATTTTTTCCTCTAATATTGAATCCTTCGAATACTAAGGATTTAATGGTATTTGAGGATATGCTTTGCCTATCCCTGTTAACAGACTTGCCAACTTGTACGATTTTCCCGTACAATGTACGGAAAACGACTTACTTGTACGGTGTACGGGGACGTCTGGAAATCTTCCGGATTTTTTGCATTTTGTAGTGTAGGTATGTTGGTGAAAAGTGAAACGTTAGTTGCTCGCGCTCATGTGTCATGTTTAGGCTTACTGGCAATTTTTTTTTATTGTGATTTACTGTTAGTCACGCCGTACCCTTTACGCCACCAACCAATACAAATATTTTCACAAATAGAAAATATACTGGTAAGTTTTGGATAATTAACGTACTACGAATACGTTTGTGTGGCCGTCTTTTGTTTAGATAGCTGTATTCAGCTTGCAGCGACAGTTGCGCGCGCACAGGTCAGTGTAAACAACATGGCGTCTCGCAGCGCGTGCCTTTGTTGATCGTTAAGGTTTTATATGCATATATTCTTTGCCAACTCACGTAGAAAGTTATTTTGTGCAGTGGATCTAAATCTGGTTTACATTTTTGTGCTCACACTTTCGCTCTCCGCCCGCGAAGATTTAATTTCCTTCATGTAATAATATTGTTGATAGTTGACGACGCTTCAGGTGGAAAATGCCTCCAAAGTTGAAAAAACAGTATATGCAAGTTTTCCTTGACGTTTACGTGAAAGATTTTCCGTGTATGATTAAATCTGGAAAAGGAATAAACTTCGCGTTTTGTTCGATTTGTAGGTGTGACATAAATATCGGACATGGTGGCAGAAGTGATATAAATGCTCACTTAAAATGTGCAAAACATGTTTCGAATATTATGAGTAAGGAGACGAGTTGAAAATTTCTTGACTACTTTGCTAGGAATGAAAAATCTGACAGTGCTGTGATAAATGCTGAATGTCTTTTCACAAGTTTTCTTGTGGAACATAACATTTCGTTAAGTGTTTCTGACCATGCCGGCCCACTCTTTAGGAAAATGTTCCCAAATTCTGAGACCGCCAAGAGATACGGTTGTGGTAGAACTAAGTCAACAGCTATTATGCAAGAAATGGCTGCATCTGCCACCGAGGATATTATTTCTTTGTTGCTGTCTGTACCATTTTCGATAGCAACAGACGGCAGTAATGATTCAAATTCTAAATTATATCCTTTGGTAATTACATTTTACGATGAACATTTGAAGTCTGTAGTGTCCAAATTGCTTTCGTTGCCAGTTTTAAAGGGGGATGCCACTGGCCGAAATATTGGCAACCTAGTAATTTCAGAATTGGAACATTTGAATGTCCCTTTAACACACTTGCATTTTCTGCAGATAATGCTCCAGTTATGCTGGGAAGCAAAAATGGTGCAGCTTCTGTGTTAAGGGAAAAACAAGAAGCGCTTATTGTAGTTGGGTGTCCCTGTCATCTGATTAATTTGGCAGCGGAGAAGGCAGCTGCTGGCCTCCCTTGTAATGTCCATGACATTTTGATAGATGTCTACTACTATCTTGAAAAAAGTTCAAAAAGAAAAAAAAAACTGCAGAAAAGTTTTGATAACATCTCTATAAGGACATCAGTTTTTACAGATACTTGTTCCAAAACTCCCGCGAGCATTTTACGCACTTTTTAAACATTTTTGCTTATTGTACTATTTGAGAATTTTAAAAGTTGGCAAGTCTGCTGTTAATATTTTTAATATTGTGATAATGCTAAATCTTATTCTTTAGTATGTCTCATCCTTAGATTGTCGTGTGCATTTTATGGGCATTTGCTCTCTCTTTCCAATGCACAATATCTGCTATTAGCGCTGTCCTTGTTTCAGAGCATTTTATTGACAGGTATAACCAAAGAGCAACAATCATTTAGACACAACTTTATAATGTAATGGAAAACTTAAAAATAAATTACAAAAAAATAATTTTATGAAGGAATATAAGGGATAAAAATTTTTGTAATATATTTTCTTGTCGTATTTCTTCAAAAGCAAAATTTCATAAATTTCCAATCTAGCTTTTAAGAAAATGTAACTGGAAGGCATCAACCATTTTTCCCAATAAATTTTTTTATATAATTTATTATTAAAGTTTTTTTTGCTCTGTTTGACCATAGTACTTTATTAAGTGCTATGAAGTACAAGAAACCTTACTAGTTATATGATACCAGCAGATCACATTTACAGTTAGTTATTGGCACAGAAACGTTTATGTGTTTTTGATTTTTTTCTTTCTTAAATTGACCATATTGAAAAGTTGCTGATTGATTAATAGGGAAGGGGGGGGGGGGGGTGAACAAAATTATTTGCACCGAAGCATTTGGTTTCTCTTGACGGCCCTGATTTCTTTTCAAATTTGATTATTTTGAGAAAAAAAAAGGTGAGTGAGTCTTTCAGTACTAGCCACAGATCTGCACCATCTAACTTCAGTAAAGAGCAGATTCATGTGTTCTCATGATGCAAATACTTTTATAATGCAAAACTTTGACACATGATTTAATAAAGAGTTCTTTAAAATAATGCCAATCATGATATATATATACACACACACACACATACATATAGAAGCAATTAGTTTTCAACTAAATTTGTGAATGTGAATCACACATTTCTTCTACACCCGCCGCTTTTATTCGCTGTCCGAGAAGCTACGTCAGCTACTGAATCATTCGATTTATGGAAAGAAAATTAAAAATACCTATATTATGAAACAGCTCCTATAAAAGTGAAAAAGACGTTTTAAAAAAAAAGTACTAAACCCCGGCTTTAGATCTGATTTTCAACAAGGAATTTTATTGAACCACTTGCTAAAATTCACTAAACAGTTAATGGTATAAAGTTACACCTTTGGCTTTGTGAACTTTTGCTTGCGCCATCCACCACAGATGTCAGCACCGTCGTTTGTTTCTAAACTGTATTTGTAGAAGAGTTAAAATGGCTAAAACGCATGTTTTCAGAGTAATTTTTAGGTTTAAAAAAACCAGTACAGATTCCTGAAATCACTTAAGGGACTTACATTACACCTTTATCTTCATTTCTCAGCCATATATGTTACGGTCACCGCTCAAATTTCACAGTTATCCTTTGACGATGAGAAAATGTGCGTCAGTTCAGCACCTTGCGCTTAGAGGCTAAACCGCGCTAGAAGCACCAGCGAGCGTCGTGCTTATCATCCCGCCTCACTAACACATATACACCCCTGACGAAGCGGGCCCCTTAAGATGTTACACGTGGAAAAAGAAACCCTGATATTCCTAAAGGTCTTGTACGTGGATATTTTATCTTTATGTATTGACGTACGGTCTGAACGTGCACGTGGCCGCAATGTTTTGCTTCCAGCGTGGTGGTGGTGATGAAGAACCGCAACCGCACCGAGAGCCACAAGGTGTCGGTGATCCTGCGGGTGGACAGCGTCACGTACATGGGCACCGTCAAGGACTCCGTCAAGAAGATCACGGAGGAGCGGCTGGTCAACCCTGGTGCCGGTGAGCCTCCCCTGCCTCCCGCTCCTCGGCCCGGTCAGGTCCAGCCGCGAGCACCGAGGTCCCCGAGCCCGTCCCGAGAACCGTCAGCGACTGTCCCACATGTCTGCGGGAGCGCCCACCCCTTTCCCCCACCGAGTAACTCCTTGGAACCAAAAAAAAAATTGAGTAAAAAAAAAAATTTCGTCGTCTGTAAAGTCGGTTTACGGACGATAGTTTAACGTGAAACGTCATAACAAAACATTGATGAAATGTTTGCATACTTTTATGAATAAAATTTAATAATTTTTTATTGAATTATCACTATTTTGTATGGATACAAAGAAGGTGTGAAATGAAATCTACAATTTAATTGATAAATTTACTTTTATTTGCACTCATTAATTCAAATATGTTTATTACTTTAACGAACAGATTATTTTAACTATAACTTTTGTACATGTTTGCTATTTAACTTCTTTCAATCTGTGTTATTCTGTTAAGGATAGGACAATGATAGGAAAAGTAGGAAACGAATGGGAGTGTTTCAAGTTTAATGTGCCTAGAAAAAGTCAAATCGATGGCTGTTCCCAGTGGCGGATCCAGGATTTTGGTTTGGGAGGGGCTTGACCCAGCTGAGGCTAGGCTTTATCAAGGCAAACACTAAAACAATAGTGGACCCAGATGCTTTTGGAGGAGGCTTGAGCCCCTTAGCCCCCCCTCTGGATCCGCTACTGGTTGTTCCAATCGAGTAGAAGAGAGATAGATGCGGCACAAGCGTATAATGAGTGTAACAGGACACAGCGTAATGTGCGTTACGGGACACTTTTTCATGCGTGCAGTTGGCGTTCATCGATTTATTAAACGTTGTCATGTCAAAAAAACTGGTGTGTGTACGTAAGTATGTACACGTGTTAAATGTTATATTTACTCAGGATAATAAATAACCCAACTTTAATTTTGCATGGAAATAATTAATCGAAATAAAATAATAAGAGTAATGTAGTGATATTATAAATACGGTTAGTAAAGTATAAATTCAATCAAATTAAAAAAAAAAAACTAATTACTCTGTATTCAGTATAAAAAATACACATTTGTAAAACAATTTATTTAATTTAGAAAAATAATCAATATTAATTTAAAGTAGATATTAAATAATATTGTAATAATTTATAATGCAAATAAATTATACACACGGGAACATAAACTCACAAACACTCCCACGTAAACGGCCAGGAGACTACTAAACCTTCCACAGACACTCCCTGCCAGCGGCAATGGAAGCTTACAAACAACCTGACATCGTTATACAAATGGAAACGTAACGTCAGGCGTATAAATACACTTGAAAATGTTTATAAACACATTTTATATCACAAATATTAAAAATAAATAGGTGTTTTTAACGATATGCACCAGTATTCAATATCACTCACCAAAGTATAAAATTTAAAGGCACATAAATAATTTTTTTGTATGAAGCCTTTTTTTTTCATCCTGTGAAAATTTTGTTGCATGATACATTTGCATTGTAAAAATTCACTCTCATCCTTTCTTCATAAAGCACATGACCTCTAAAATTGGTTCTTTTTAGGGATGGATCAAATCCAAATTTACTCAAATTTGAATCCCAGAACCTTGAATCCACCCCCTGAAATCCGAGTGTCAAAAATAAAATAATGTTCAATAAATGAAAAATATAGAATTATTTAATTTACTTTCTCTCTTTCTTTAATATTGTTCTTTGAATATTTTTCCTCAAATATTGAATCCTTATAGTAAGGTTTTAATGGTATTTGAGGATTTGAGGATTTGACCCATTGATATTACATATTATACTTTTTTTTTAGTGCTACTGAAATGTGTGTAATTGTTTTCAACTTGAGTACTCTTAAAAATAAGTTAAATATCTAGTTTTCTTTTATAAAGACTTCTAAAAACATCAGAAGTACATTAAAATAGTCTTTTAGGGAGTATTATTATTTAAAATTTCAAACTCTCTTTAAGTGTGAGTTAATCCAAACCACCCAAAACACTCCTTCAGTCATTTGTCCTACCCAAAATTCAAAGCGGCATTCGCCACTGGTACCGATAAAAAATATAATGCTTTTTGTGTGACAAAACTCAATCGTTCAGTCGAAGTGCTAAGTTTTTTTATTATTAGCAATATTTTTTTTTAAAATGTCAAAACAGCAAAACTACTTATACAATATTATATAACCATAATAATAAAAACTTTTAGGGACCATAATTTTGTCACGTTACAATAACAAGGTTTTAATTAACTCAACTGTTACAAAATTTAATCACGAAGTTTTTAAAATTGGTAAACTAAATTCAAATAACTAAAAACTTCCTCACAAATTTACACCACATGAAATTTACTTTTTTTTAAAAAAAAAAAAAGATATTAAAATACAATTTTTAAAAATTTTGTGATGGCTAAACCTGTAGCTCGAAAAAAATATTTTCCACTGGATTACATTTTTGAAGTATTTAAGTCTGAAGAATAAAACCTGCAAGCAATTTTTCCCAACTTAAATGAACCAAAGCAATGGTATCAGTATTATTATAATTTTAATTTCACAGTGGTTCTTTACATTATTTTTGGAAATATAGGCTTTATTTATTACATTTAACTGTTTACCATGCGTTTGTATTTAACAAATTATTTAACATTATAACGTGTACTGTGGCTATATTTTCTTATACGTGTCTGTACTGTTAATACTACTCTGATATAATTGAATTATTGGCTGGAGAGCTATGATTGAAAGCAAAGTTTAAACAATACCACACCTATAAATAGAATTGTGTGTGTTAGGGAAGGCTAACGTACTGTAATGCACATGAGGGAAAACAATATTTATTTATTTAAATAAAACTGAACAGCAACAATATCGTGAAACTTTTACAAGGTGATTTTAAATTGACGACTACTGTGGCCGGCAGTTATCTTGGCGTGTCTCAGCGCGGGGGTGCGGGGACAGCGGGACCGGAGAAAGAAGAGGGGGTAAGCAGGCGACACGTAGCCGAGAGCCGTGTAGTAGCTGTTAGGAAAATATCGCCCTTCAGTGTATACCTGAAAATGGAAGGCGAAGGTGGCAGCTCGCAGAGGCGCGGCAAAGTGATACATAGCGGAGAGCGGGAAATAATAAAAACCGTGATGCAGTTTTGTGATGAAGAAGCGAAAAATAAATGTCTGCTCGAACCTTTACAGAGACAGACGGCAAGAGCAGCGAAGTACACGGGTGTGAGTGAACGGTCCATAGTTAGGATTTGTAAAGTCAGCAAAGAACAACCCCATGACCCACATACTACGCCAGGAAAAAACAGATATTTTAAGTATTTAATAAACAATGGAAATATATCTTTACTACGTTACTGTTACGTAGTGTACAGTGGAGTAAAATATTTGGGCAGTTAGGGTGTGTGTGAGTTGGGCGGCTATTAACAAGTAAGGTCTTAATAGCCTATTGTGGAGAAATGATGAGTATGAAGCGTTGACGAAATGACAGAACGGGGAAAACGGGAGTACCTAGAGAAAGTAATAAGAGCAGTAATAATAGTAATTAATTTTAACTTAATTTTGTTTTTCGTCACCTAATACAATCAATTATCATGGAAAGAGAACTTCATACTAACATTTAATTAATCATATAATATATATGAGGTTTTGAAGGTTATAATATGCATTCTAAAGTGGAAGTACAATGCAAATTGTATTTACATTTATAATAAATAATCGATTATAGGTGCATTAAAATATAAGCCACACATACACCAGCATTTTTTAAATGCCATAAACGTTGGTAGTCAGGTGTTTCCTAAACGACTGACATGAAGTTAAAGCAGCAAATATAACATAACAAGCTCCATGTTTACTTAAATGTACATCCAGCGCTAAATGGAACGTTTTAGGTACGGAAACCGGAGAACGATAAGGGCTAGACTGGCTCCTGCATCATCAACTGTGAGATAGCTTTCGCGCGGAGAGCTACAATTGCGTAATGTTTTGGTCGTTTGCTTTTTCTTGTAAGACTTTTGTTTTAATTAACTTTGAGAACACAATGAATTGAGAAGCATAGTTTTAAATTTATTTTACATACTAAGTGACTTAGTTCCCCAAAATAAATCGTGTCTGGTTTTCGCTAGTTACTGAGTTAACATTTCAATTAATTTTGGTTAGCATAATAATTAGCAGACACCGTAAGTATATTTAATGGGACAAAGTAAAACGTTGCAGGTTTAGATAATAGTTTGTTACTTTTCCTGACAGATGAGTACAAATATTCGAGCACAACCACTGCAACTTTACACAATGTTACACTTATGTAATACAAGTACAATTCATAGAATTTCTCACTTTTGGTTTGGTAACCCAGCGCTCTTAGCCAAAAGGCCTTACCGCCCTGGGGCCCCCACGGACGTGGATACAGACTTACGTAGTGTAGGAAGTCACGCGCCGAATGTATTCTGTTCTGCTAGTACAAACCTGGCCGCTGACCTTGACAATAGGGTATCGCTTCCTCTTCGCCCTCCCCTCCCCCGCAGACAGGACTAGGGAGCTCAGACGCCAAGATATCTGCCGGGCATAGTACAATAAACTCCACAGCTAGTGAAGTACTGAACATCAATGCATTTATTGTACTAAGTTGTAGCTTAGTTCATCACATAATTCTATTGTGCAATCTACTTCAAATATAATAAATTTGCAACATAAAATTTGTACACAAAACAAAACAATAAGTAACTTGATGGCTGAAAAACTGTTTTCAAAGTTAAAGTTTCAGATAAAATGTGGGACACATGAAAAGAGGCAATTGTTTATTCAATAAAATCAGTTTCGTAAGCCTTCGAAATATCACAACACTGGTAATGTTTTTTGCTGAATTTTTAATAATGGGGTTTGCTTCGGCTAGCTTAGGCCCAGTGGTAATCACAAGAAACATTCAAAAAGGACCCTGTGTGATTGAGAACCAGAAAATTACAAATAGTGTTCAACTATAAAATTTCTTATTTTCACTCATGAAAGTATATGTTAGTTAAGTAAGATTGCTTGAATCACGTTTTATCAGTGTTTTATGCTCTCGTGATACAAAAAGTACTGTTCATCCAAAAAGTGTTACTTGTGTGCATTAATGAGGAAAAGATTTGCAGAACAATGTAATCACTTAATATGTCACTCACTTTGATATATCAAAGATAATAACACTATTTTATACATAAAAACAACTAAGACACTTCATTATTGTTGCAAACGGTCAACTTACTTACTTCTTACTTGCACTTGAAATGTAGTGGATGTAACACCACATTACACAGTCTCACTACACCATTTTAGATGCATTTTAGGGGGAAAAATATTTGATTCTTCCATTCAAAATTCAAACATTGATTTTTCTGACACCCAAGAAAAATGATTTCTTCGATTTGACTGTTTATTTAATCGGCCAACTAAACACAGTTTGTTGTATTTAAGATTTCGCAACGCCGAATCAAACCAATGAAGCTAAATCGATTGCTTTACACACAAAAAAAAAATTGATTGTCTGTAAAGTCGGTTTACGGACGATAGTTTAACGTGACAACGTCATAACAAAACATTGATGAAATGATTGCATACTTTTATGAATATAATTGGATCATTTTTATTGAATTATCACTATTTTGTATAGATACAAAGAAGGAGTGAAATGAAATCTAGAATTTAATTGATAAATTTACTTTTATTTGCACTCATTAATTCAAATATGTTTATTACTTTAACGAAGAAATTATTTTAACTATAACTTTTGTACATGTTTGCTATTTAACTTCTTCCAATCTGTGTTATTCTGTTAAGGATAGGACGATGATAGGAAAAGTAGGAAACGAATGGGAGTGTTTCAAGTCTAATGTGCCCCAAAAAAGTCAAATCGATGGTTGTTCCAATCGAGTGGAAGAGAGATAGATGCGGGCGTAATGGGACACAGCGTAACAGGACAATGTGCGTTACGGGACACTTTTTCGTGCGTGCAGCCGGAGTTCATCGATTTATTAGACGTCACGTCAAAAAAAGTTTGGCCAAAACTAATTCTTTCTTTTGTGTACCCTAAAAATGATTATCATTCATTGAAAATTTTATATTCTTTAAAATTATCTTAAATTAATAAATGCTGGTTCCTGATTGGCTGGAATGCCGTGAAGTTAAACATTATCCAGTTTCAATATCATAACAGAAACTGTCCAGAAATAAGTTAAGGTGTTATATTTCCTAAAATAAAACCAATTTGGTTTTCAAATGTCATGACCAATAGTCCTAAAAGGGGTCTGTGAATCTCATTTACATTCAAACAACAATAGTCCTAAAGTTCTGGGTTTTGTAGATATGGCTTGAATTTCAATGTGAAATACTGTTTATAATGCCAAAAGTAATAAATGCAGGATATAAAATAAAAATGTAAATAACTACTGTGATAACATTTGTTTTAGCACAAACTCCTATGTAATTTCTAGGAACTGTGAAACATTTTGTATTAATGAGAGTTTCGTATTTACAAGGTTTTTATTAATAAGGTTTAACTGTACCTTTTCTTAGTTTAGTTGTTATGATTTCAGTGGTATGATAAACACTTAAAAATATTCAAAAGTTACCCATGTATTTTAATATGTTCTGATTCATGAAAATTTCATGCTACTTGTACGGGAATGGAGCTCAGTGAGTATGGCTACCAAGACTATTAAAGTCTATTTTTAAGACAAAAACTATAAAATTTATTGTACATTTTTGTTATGTACTGAGTATAGGTTGGTATGCTGTGTTATTGTTGTTATGTTTTAGTTAGTTACGAAATGGCGGGAACTCGTGTAACAGGCTGTTGTAGAGTAGACTTGCGCATAATAGTTCGCGACCGGGAGCGCTCCTTTTAGTTCGCAGCTCCTTGGCGAACTAGGTCGCTCTTTTAGTTCGTCCGCTCCGTTGGTCCGCTCAAACGTCCGCTCCCATCTCGAATTCAAAGAAGACAGGTCACAGATAGTTCGTTTGCTTTGCTACCGCTACTGCAGGCGATCTTCTTTGTATGTTATAATAGTTATTTTTTATAATGATCAGTGTTGTGAACGCCTAGATTGTTATCCTTTTTTGGGTTATTATACATCAAATGAGTAAATAAAACAATAATTTACATAATTGGGTAAAATGGTGTATATAACAGTTCTGTTTTTATTCTTCACTTAACATACACTATAATCGAAAAATTTTAATTTCGAAAAGAATTTATTTATTAGCTAGTTTAAGAAATATTATTTATGAAATGTGTTTATTTTAGTGAATAAAATACCGTTTTAGGCCTATAAAAATACAAATTTTAATTTTTTTTTAAGTTTTAGAAATAATCAACAAAAACTTGTTTTAAAGTCGGTTTACGGACGATAGTTTAACGTGACAACGTCATAACAAAACATTGATGAAATGATTGCATACTTTTACGAATAACATTGAATCAATTTTATTGAATTATATCTATTTTGTATGGATACAAAGAATGAGTCAAATGAAATCTACAATTTAATTGATAAATGTACTTTTATTTGCAATCATTAATTCAAATATGTTTATTACTTTAACGAAGAGATTATTTCAACTATAACTTTTATACAGGTTTGCTATTTAACTTCTTCCAATCTGTGTTATTCTGTTAAGGATAGGACGATGATAGGAAAAGTAGGAAACGAATGGGAGTGTTTCAAGTTTAATGTGCCTCGAAAAAGTCAAATCGATGGTTGTTCCAAACGAGTGGAAGAGAGATAGATGCGGCGCAAGCGTACAATGAGCGTAACGGGACACAGGGTAACGTGACAATGTGTGTAACAGGACATTTTTTCGTGCGTGCAGCCGGCGTTCATCGATTTATTAGACGTCACGTCAAAAATAAGTTTATTTAACAATGGTTTTATATAAGTCAAAATTTTAATATTAAAGTTGTCATCAGCTGTCAAAATTATTTTATGAATATTGAAATCATTTTGTAAACACTGATATAACTACCTAATGTAATTATGTCTGACTTGTTCTCAGTATACACCACGTTTCCCCACCGCGAAGTTACCGTGCTCGGACACAAGTATAAAGCTATCATCTGAAAATGTTTCATTGCAGTAAACATTTGCAGCAATCAAGTCAACATTTTTGTAAAGTCAGTATCCGTTAGACGTCTGAAATTTCAGCTATCCGACCCGAGCAGATAACGATAGCCAGCCAAAAAGACCAGCGACAAAGCCGTAATTAATACCCGAAACGGAGAACGAGTGATGACTTTTGATAAGAGCCAGATCATTTGCACAGAACTAAAAGAAGGAGATCGGAAAAAGAACGAACTAATGAACTGAGGAGCGAGGGATCTGGGAACTAGTTCGCGTAGTTCGTCTGTGGGAGCGCTCTTCCGAACTAGTTCGTTCGCGAACTACACAAGTCTATTGTAGAGCTGTTAAATAAAGTGCTGCTGGGCAACCCAGTGAAACAGGATGTTGTTACCAGCGTTCATTTTGGTATCTAACATTGGCGACGAGGATGGGATACGGATTTTATAAGTCAAGCAATATCGTTGTTAGCATCACTGCCGTGCGGCATGGCGCATCATAACCTACAATGGCTATGTTCACTTCATTTGGAGAGTTTGTTCCAGGACGAGACACCTGGAAAACATACTCCGAACGTCTGCAATATTACTTTGTGGCGAACAAGGTGACAGATAAGGAAGAAAAGAAGGCAATATTTTTCACTGTTTGTGGTGCCGAATTGTACAACTTGGTGTCGTCACTGCTACTTCCGAAGGCAACAAACGAGGTTGATATAGCGGATATCTTAGTGGCATTGTATAATCACTTCGAACCGAAGCCAAGTGAAATTGTTGAAACATACAAGTTTTACAAACGCGATCAGCATGAGGGAGAATCGATAGCTGATTACATGGCTGAATTGCGACGGCTATCAGCTCACTGCAATTTTGTCGATTTGAACAGAATGCTGCGTGATCGTGTAGTGTGTGGTGTGCATGATAAAACAGTGCAACATGCAATGTTAGCCAAAGATAAGTTAACATTCCAGGCGGCTATTGACATGGCTACTGTGGCAGAAACTGCTTGTCGAAATGTGAGTGATTTACAAGGCGAAGTACGTGAGTTAGCTGAGACTGTAACAAAGGTAAACAATGGGTGTGGACAGAAGCCCATGAAGATGCATTCCGTGCATCGAAAAGGCTTCTTCAGTTGGACTCTGTGTTAGTGCATTATGATTATTTGAAACCAGTGATCTTGACGTGTGATGCATCAGAGTATGGTGTGGGAGCAGTGCTGGCACATGAGGAGGATGATGGCAGTGAGAGACCTATAGCATTTGGCTCACGCTCTTTACAGAAGCATGAGAAGAACTACTCACAAATTGATAAAGAGGCGTTAGCGATTATGTTTGGTGTCACAAAGTTCCGACAATATGTAGCAGCTAGGGTCTTTACAATTGTGACAGACCACCAGCCACTGTTGAGACTGTTGGATCCTACCAAGCAAACACCAGACATTTTATCCCCAAGACTGCTGCGTTGGAGCTTGTGGCTGTCCATGTTTGACTACAAATTGCTTTACAGACCAGGAACTACCATAGGACACGCAGATGCATTAAGTAGACTGCCACTTAAGGCACCACAGCTGGATATTCCGGTCGTGGGAGATGTGTTAATGTTGGAAGCCCTTCCTGACCCGCCTATTGAGGCCACAAAAATAGCAAGCTTGACGGCGGTGGATCCAGTACTCCGTGTGGTGCAAAGGAACACAAACATAGGTTGGTCAGAAAAGGAGGCAGTGTCAGAAGAGTTCAGACCATACTGGAATCGAAGAACCGAACTGTCGCTCTATAAAGGCTGTGTTCTGTGGGGAAACAGAGTTATAATGCCAACAGTGTTCAGGAAGAAGATGCTGCAAATGTTACATGCAGCCCATGATGGGGTGGTGAAATCCAAAGCAGTTGCACGAAGCTATGTGTGGTGGCCTAAACTGGACATAGACATTAAACATTTCGTAGGCCAATGCCAACAGTGTCAACAGATTCGTGCTAACCCACCAAAGAATAAGGGTGTGTGCTGGGAACCAGAAACAAAACCGTGGTCTAGGGTTCACATTGATTTCTTTGGGCCCTTTCAGGGTAAAGTTTTTCTGCTGGCAGTGGATGCTTACTCAAGGTGGCCAGAAGTGAGAATTGTGCCATCAAGCTCATCAGCATAAGTAGTTCGGGAGTTGAGGGACATGTTCAGTGTCCATGGGATACCTGAATGCATAGTTTCAGACAATGGGTCTGCCTTCGCGTCCGTGGAAATGAAGACATTTGCACGGAAAAATGGCATTCGGTTGATGAAATCAACACCATTTCATCCATCCAGCAATGGTCAGACTGAGCGCATGGTTCAAACTATCAAGGCAAAGCTGAAGAAGCTAGGTGATGGTGACTGGCAGACCAGACTGAACAGGATATTGTTCGCACTTCGCACCATGCCAGGTGCTGGCGGTGAGAAGACACCAGCAGAACTCCTGATGGGACGTCGACTGAGAACAGTGCTGGACCAGGTTCGACCGGCTGTGGGTCACAATGGACACAGGATTGTAGCACAAGCACCATCAGGCTGTATAGGAAGGCATTTCCAAGTGGATGATACGGTATGGGTAAGGAGCTACAGCGGGAACGAAAAATGGTTACAAGGAACAATCACTGGCCAACAGGGGCAATTCATATACGTATGTTGTGAGGGATAATGTGGGGCAGACCTATAGACGCCATGTAGATCAGATCCGTCGAAGAGAGTCGAAGGCGCTACACCAAGGTAGTTTATCTGCAGACTTATCACTAGGAAGGAACCAACAAATATGGCCGGTTCTCGGTCCACACGACGATGACCAGGCAGACATCAGCTGCAAGAGGAGTGATGCTGAGCACCGTTCGCTGGGGGCACCAGGACCACACTTTGGAACGATGGGTGCCAGGCACTCTGTTAGAGATGTAACCACCAGCAACTGGGAACAGCAGACACCGGTAATGGAAGAGTACAGGTCTAGTAAGGATGCAGATGAAGAATTCTCAGGTCCGTTCCAGGGATTTGAAAAGCTCGACACTGCAACATGGCAAGCTGAACAAGACTCACCTGGTAGTAAACGTGTATCTAACAGAGTGAAACAGCAACCAGTGAGGTTGAAAGACTATGTGCAGAAGTAACTCAATGGGGCTAGAGTTGTGGATGGTATTGTACAGTGTAGTGTCTTGTATTATGGTATATAGTATTTGCATATGTCAATGGTAAGTGGGGAAAATCTTGAAGGGAAGAGGTGTTATGTACTGAGTATAGGTTGGTATGCTGTGTTATTGTTGTTATGTTTTAGTTAGTTACGAAATGGCGGGAACTCGTGTAACAGGCTGTTGTAGAGCTGTTAAATAAAGTGCTGCTGGGCAACCCAGCGAAACAGGATGTTGTTACCAGCGTTCATTGTGGTATCTAACAATTTTCTCAGCTAATCATTACATAAGTTATCACTGCTTTTTGAAAAGGGCTGGATCATAGTTTCGTCTACACACTTGAGTAAATTAAACTAATATCAAAGATGAAAAAAATGAGGCCAGATATTTTATTAATAAAAAAAATACAAAAAAAAATGTTTGTAGCCACCTCTCTCATTCATTGATAAGAGATATAAGAATGTGTGCACATATGTTAAAGTGCAAGTACTATAGTGCACAAGTATGTGACTGCATAAGTTTGCAAGTGAAAAAGTATGCAATTATGCATGTGTACAAGTTTGAATATGTGCAAGTGTGAATGCAAGTGTACACATAATATGCAAGTGTGCATATAAAGCATGTTTGCATGCGTGTAAGTGTGCATGTATGTAAGTATATAAAATTGCAAAGTGCATAAGTATGCATTTGTGTTAGTGAACAAGTTTTATATAATGCAAACATGTCGTCGAGTGCTTGACTCTTAATTTGTTACATTTTCCGTTAACCATCTGAGCTCAATGCTTTTGGGTAAACTCTGAAGTTGTGATTTGTCGCCTAGTCATACCCTACCGGTAGTATAGGAATATCTCTTTAGAAATTATATAATTAACTATTTAATAAAATGTATTTTCACAAATACTGCGATAGCTAACAACACTCATTGTGTAAAAGATTTTCATAAAAAAAAGCTTTTCTACAATTTTGTTTTCCAGTTGAGGAGATCAGGCTGGATGTTTCGTACGATGAGTACTACAGTCGTCTGGTGGACCAATGCGCATTCAACATCGCCTGTCTCGCCAGCGTTGTCGGCACCAACTACGAGTATTTCGCCCAAGATGACTTCCGGGTCAGGAAGCCAGACATTAAATTCAAGGTAAGCAACGTCAGAATACATATATATTTTTTTTAAATTTTCAAAGTGCCAAAACTCCCTCTGAAAGAAATAGATTATGCATTTCAAACCCCTCGTGTAAAGTCCGAAACAGCGTGTTTACCGGAGTTTGTAAAGCCCTAGTCACGTTCAGCGATTCGTCAGTGAATTCACTCGATTGCTGATGAGCTAGCATTAGTAAACTTGCCTCTTGCTTTGTTAGTCCACTTTTCTCGCTTTCACTTTATCTTCACTTATGATTCGATTGATCGTTAAAACCTGTGAGGTGCCAAAAAAATGCCCCTTAAGAGTTTTTATTTCATTGTATGATTTACGGTTAAAGTAAGTATGAATTCAAAATGAAAAATTTCTTGTATGTAATGGTAAAGGAAAATAAAATATTGATCTCAGCTCTTTGGATGGTCAGCTGTTAAAAGGGGGAGGCCGCGACGTGGTCTCTGCCCCTTGGTCTAGAGAAGGCTCCTCTCTAAGAACCTCTCCGGCGTGACGGGATCCACACACGACTTAGAAACACACAACTAAGACCAGTCATTACTTAGAACTCTCAATAAAAAAGTCCACGCAACTTAGAACTATCATCACTTAGAACAATCATAACCTAGAAATATATGCTGCAGATACACACAACTTAGAATTGTCCTAACTTAGAATTCACGATAAAAAAATCAACATACGTAACTCAGGGGTGCCCACAAGGGGGGGGTAACGATGCAGACTGCGTCATTAAAATTTCAGGAGGGGGGGGGGGGGTGTTAAAAGATGAGAAAAATGTATATATTATTTACACACTTATAGCTTCTAATGTTAAAATACGTTTCTTGTGCTTTGATAATTGAAAGGGATCTTGTAAATCAAATTGGCAACCCCGCACTTTCCTCAACAAAAGCAGTTTGGCATCTGTCGGTTAAGGATGGAAATATTACCTGATATGACCAAAATTATTGTTAGAAAACCAGTTTTAATTAATGCAAAATGTGACATAATATCATACTAAAAAAGTATAATATTATAAAATAATTGAGTAAATCATTAAGAAAATGGCATAAAACATTTTGGGGGGGGGGGGGGGGGGCGCATCATTAGGTTGGGGGGGGGGGGGGGGGTAAGTCATAGTGTTTTGGGGGGGTGGGCACCTCTGCGTAACTTAGAACTTTCATAAGTTAGAACGATCATAACTTAGAAACGCAAACTGCAGAAACACACAACTTAGAAACCCATAACTTAAAAACACACAGTGCCGAACCACACAACTTAGAAACATAACTTAGAACCACAACACTTAGAGACAGTAAAAGGGACAAGTCCCCAGCGGCGGGCTGGACGGTCAGTAAAGAGGCACAGCGGCAGGTCTGGGGTGTGACCTTGTGACTTTGTGGCATTTATAATTTTCCTAGTACTAGGCTTCTGTGAATTCTGTCTTTTTCCCCCCATTAAAATCAAATTAAAAATCAAATATCACAATATTCATGAATATTGAAAATTTTGCTAATAAAATTTTAACATACAATTAATTTTTATTTTATTTTTTTAATATTTCACAGGAGTCCAAGAAAAAGTGATAAAAAATACAGTAAAATAAAAACAAGAGTAATATTCACGGTAAAAATAAAGGAGATTGAAAAACAAAAAAAAAACATTGGCAATGCAATTTTTTGAACCAGTGAAATAAAAAATTTTTTACCTGGTTGCATACATAAAATAGAATATTATTACGTAATAACTTTAAATCATAATCATTGAATATTTTAAATAAATGCAGTACAAATCTAAATATCTCAATGAATCATCTTAGCCCTCAGGTTATATATTTTTTCAAATTTTTTTTATTTTTTAAATGTGTTTAACATTGTAACAAATAATTTGGAGGGGGGGGGGGGGGGAGAGAGAGAGAGAGAGAGAGAGAGGGAAAAACATTAAATTGGAAATGTTGAATCAAAAATAAAATTATTGATAGGCTATTCATTGAATATCAAATTATTTACAAATATCAAATATTTTATGAGCACATGCAGACCTCTATGTAGTACTATGCATAACTTCTTTTAGTATAAGCTTTGCCACACACCCATGTCCAGGAGATGGCGTGCCAGAGAGTGGACTGCCCTGTATTGCGCGAGAGCGGAAGATACTGGGCGGATAATACCCTGAGTAGCAGCCGTGCTATCTAGTTTTCCCCGGTGCAAAACATAAAATTACATAGTTATTATTCATCTTCGGTAAGGCAATGAGTAGGGACAAGATTATATTATGGCGAATGGCGATAGAACCGAAATAACACTGAAAAGCGTGTCAAAAAACGGCGCAACACCGAAATGCAAATTAATACACCATGTAGCACGGAAAAGAAAGTTATGTCGTGGAATTAAGTAGCGTCAAACCAAAACATAATTGAAATCATAAAAAAAGAAATAGTTTAATGTTTGAGATTCAAGAAATGTCGTTATTTCCGGGGAAAAAACGTTTTTACCAAAGTGCATTGATCAGAATAATAAATTTAATCATTTATTTACTGTGCATCTCTTATTGAATCAGTTTTAAAGAATAAATTCCTGCTAATCTGTTTTTGAAAAAAAAATTATTGAAAATGATTTTACCCTAATAATGCAGCATTAAAATTTTACCCCCATATTGGCTTTTACAAAAATAAAAACAATAACAACAAAACCCTCTGTTTTGGACTTAAAATAAAAAAAACAACAAAAAAATTAAATCTTGGGTCTAGCAATGAGATGCAAACGTCACTAATTTTTAAATAATCCTTATGGTATTTTGTCTCTAAAGGTAGCTTAAAGCAAGGTTAAGTTAGCTTAAAACGAGGGCGGCTCCTAAGTTTTGCAAGCCCGGCAACGACCGAGGGCACACGCCCGACCCTTTAATTACTGATACACCTGTAATATCAAAATAGATTTTGTATGGATTAGCAAAATCATCCTTGAAGTTTAAGTCCAGGTTGACTTTGAAAATAAAAATGGGGTGTGGCTGTGTCATGGACACAGCCGTGTGTTGTACGTGAACACTTGTATGTAATAGGTAATTTTTTCTATACAAAATATTAAATAACTCTATTTTATGTATGTTATAATCATGCTTGAACACTAAGAAGTCTCGTACAGGCCGACATTATATATTTTTGATTACATATATTTTTTTTATTTTAACGTTATATATATTCACTGTAACTATTTTACACTAATCTTTATATATATATATTTCTTGTGTGCGTGTGTATGTCACTGAACTCCTCCTAGACGGCTGGACCGATTTTGATGAAATTTTTTGTGTGAGTTCACGGGGATTCGAGGATGGTTTAGATTCACAATTGGATATTTTATTTTGATTCTGAGTTAAGAAAAAACTAAAAAGACATGCTTTAAAAGCAAAAAAAACTAAGCATTGTTGATAATTAGCCTCCATGGCAACGGGCTTTTGCATTGTTGTTGCCTTCTGCGTAAACATGGGAAAGGTTTTTGGTGACGGCAGTGGCGTGCCCAAGAGGAGGGGTATGTATAATGAGAAGATACAAAATGTCCAGCGTAGAAATACTTACCGCCATATGTACATTTGGGCAGGACAATGTCTGTCGGGTCCGCTTTTACACGTGAGTTTTATAACAACCAACCTAACCTAAAAATTTATTTGTGTAGCTCATTAATTTCATTATTAATTCCTTCAGATTCGCCTATACCATTCAAACGTTTACAATTTCCAATCCGCTTGGCATATGCTATGACTATAAATAAGTCACAAGGCCAAACAATGACAATTTGTGGCTTAGATTTAGAAAATCACGGTCAATTAAATGTTGCGTGTTCCAGAGTTGGAAAACCATCGAATTTGTTTGTTTATACGCCTCAAGGATTAACTAAAAATATTGTACATCCAATAGCATTAAGATAAATTAAGTTTTTGTAAATTAATAAATAAATGTTATAAAATAGTTTCAGTATAAGATTTTTTACCTTTACTTAAAACAAGTTAAAGTTTGTATTTACGATGCTGTTATTGCCACACTCCACGGATAATATCCCAACCTGTAATCAGTCATTTCATTCACTTAAAATTGTCGGTGCCGCCTAGAAATATACGTGTCAATAATCATAGACAGTGTCTGCTATTATCCAGTCTACAAATTTCATCCGTGGAGTGTGGTAATAAATGCATCTTTTTAGTTAACACAGCTTCTACATTTCTCTTCACTCATACAATATATGCATACTTACACACACAGTATATACTCACATGCTACCGATCGGTCGAATTTGTATAAGTGTACATGTAATGATATTAAAATAACTCTTGAATAATAATTTTCATCAAAACAGTCCAGATTGTTACAGCTTATTGAAGAATGTTTGAAATTTTCGAATTAACGACGTGTGTACAGGACAACGTCTGTCGGGTCTGCTAGTGTTTTATATATATACAATCGATAGATCTTGACAAGAGCTGACTATTGAAACTCAAAGGAACGTCGTAGCTTCTCTGAAGTCAAAAGTTAAACTAAATGTAAATCTCGAAATGCAGCAAAAAGACCTCAAAATGGCGGCGCTTCCCCCCTCCACCGCGCACGATGCGTCACAGTCCTCGCTTAGCGTAACAAATTCTTTGATCCTTTAGCTATCCGGTGGTGTGATTAAATTTTGGATGTAGATGATAGACATGTAGCTGCAACACCAAACTGTATCCCTCCGATATTTTGTTATCATTCGTTTTTTTTTTGAATTGCCTCGCATTACGGAAGCAATTTCAAAGACGTGTTCACGTCAAAAAAATAGTGTTTTTAAAAGAGTTTGTTTTGGTTGTTTGTCTGCAGCTGGAAGGGAACGCGGTCCAAGGCCAAGAGCTGTCGGCGGTCGCCACGATCAAGAACCCCCTGCCCATTCCCCTGAAGAAGGGGCAGTTCCTGATAGAAGGGCCGGGACTCGCCACGCAGCTGAAGCTGAAGGTGCCCCAGTAAGTACTTACCCGGCTCCACCAAGTCTTCTGCTTCGGACATCAGAACAAACATTCTACCTATTTTTTGCGTTTAATCTCAAATTTTTCGGTTGACCCTTCTATTAACTAGTAAATAAATATTTACAAAACAAAAAAAAATATTTTGTTATCAATTACATGACCTCCACATTCGATTACGGGCCCTGGACCCAGGATCGGAGACACCCTCCCCCCCCCCACACATTATAATTGCATGGTTGTTTCTTAATTTCTTACCTACACTCTTTTTAGAATGTTATTTAACCTCTGAAATTGCAGGGCAAAATTATGGTTACTATTTTATAAGTCCTAACTAATTTGTTTATAAAATTATTTTACTTTAAAATAACCACAGAAAGAATTAATATTTATTTCACACATTAAGATAAAAATGAAAGTAGTTACAGAAAAATAAAATTAGCTGTAGGTGTGTAAAATTTTCTAAAATTTCATTGGATAAAAAAATATTCAAATTTTTTTAGTTTGTAAAAAATTACAATAGTTAAACAGTTGAAAATAAACAGGGCTGGTCCAGGGCCCTGGACTCAGGGGTCCACGATCAATTAAAATAACATGACAAAAAGAGATACCAACATGAGACACAGAAATAACGTAGCGTACCGATAACTATCGTCGTAGTACACACTGCCTATACAGGATGACCACAAATGTGATCTGTGCACTTCCAAACAAAAAAATCATAAAAAACCCTAAACGTGTGGCGGATTTTCCTGAAACTTTCTTCAGTGAATAGAGAATCTCTGATTTTTTTTTTTTTTTTCAACGAGTTACATTGACATCGAGGTGGTATCAAATTCGTCCCTCACTTTGTGCGATATGTCAGCGATGGTGGACTCAACAGCCACGCTGATTCACTGTAGCAGCACTGCCGCACATCAGGAGATTTGGCGCATGCTTCAATTAGCGAGAAGGGAGTCAGTAACTGTTGTGCAAACTTGAATTTGGCAAACACTTCAATGCGAGACCACCAAGCAGGTCATCCATTTTATTATGCATTGTTTACCGAAAAAAAACTGTCACAGGTCATTCCTACCTCAATGTGTTGAGGGCGTACGGTGTTATAGAGAAATTATCGGAGCAAATTAGTGGGCGCCACCACGTGAGTGGGCACGTGGACCCGGCGAGAGACTCTAACCCAGGGCGTTACGTGGCCCGTGTGCGGCGAGATATTTGGCCCTCTGGATAGTGAACGTGCCGCTCTCGACCCTACCTAAGCCCGCTCTCAGCGTCGGGCACGCTTCTAACACGCAGTGGGCTCTCAGGGCGTCCCACACGCCGCCGACCAGGTTGGGGTCCCACGTGGTCCCCCGAACCCAAAGACACGTAACACAGTTAATTAGTTTATTGTACTCACGATTTATTTCCGTACACGTTCCTTCACTGGTACAACTGATAAAATGCCCGGGGCACGAATCGGCTTAGGTGAAGAGGCGGACCACGCACGTGGCTGCCCCAAGTCGTTACGTATTACGATGGTGATATTAAAAACTCCGAGGAGTTAATATTAGTTATTTAAACAGTCTCTCCGACCGAGAGAGGCCCCGAGGATGAAAGAAAGAGATTTGAATAAATTAAACTATGGAATTATTACTCAGTGACTCAACGGTGATGTCCTCGGGGTGTCGACAGAGACGTCCGCTCTCGGCCGGCTGTAGAAGGAGACTGGGGTGAGATCATGGTTTGCAGGTGGCAACATGGCGCCCTTCGCGCCAACACAATTACCGTTATTACATTCTGTGATTCCGTGCCCCGGCGAAAGTTAAGTAAATTACAGATTAACATTGAAAAATATATAAAAATTACTGGCAATTTAAAGTTCGTTAATAGTTACTTAGTTATTGAGAGTTTATATAAAAACATTCCTACCCTCGTCCAAGTCCGTGCCTATTCGGGTCCGCCCGGGCAACGTCTATAGTTTTATAATTAATTTTAATATTTAAACTGGAGAAACACATGATTACACTGCAACAAGACACTGGGGCAAAAGAATAAAAGAAAAAGGGTTACAATATTAATTAGTATACTTAGGGGTGCGGCGCACTGCAGCTAGGCGCCCTCTTGCCGGGCTGGAAACACACGCACACACGCACGCACGAGCGGGAGGTTTGAACTGAAACGGTGGTTGGGCGGTGTGATATTGGGCTCAAAGGGGCCGCAGGCCCGGACGACGTCAGTGTTTACCTCAATTTGGAGAAGATTCAAAAGACTTTATCACCCAATGAGACACATACGGAGTCACTCTAACTTGAAAAGTAAACGTTAAAAAAAATTCTCTATCTACTGAAAAATGCCACAGGTAAATCTGCCGCACTGTTTCGTTTTATGATTTTTTGAAAGTGTACAGCTCATTTGTGCTCATTCTGTACAATTCTGATTCATTCAAAATACAATTTTTTTTTAATAAAGCAAACATTAAGAGGGGAGCCTGGCTGAAGAACCGTAGCCAGGATTTTGTAAAACCATCATATAATTTTTTTATGCGTAAGTTTTATTTATGATTGAATTTTAAAAGAAAATTAATTGTGACACTAAAGTCTCAGAGAATTGTAGACTTTTAGAACCCCACAGTTTACACACACAGCAATTAAAATAATTATTTAACTAGAGAAAAGAATGCTGATCATTTTATATTTTAATTTAATAATTTTTTAACCTTTGTTTTTAAGTCTTTTTAATCTGTACATGAAACACATATCAAGTTTGTAATTTAAGACATGCTTACTATTACATGTGTGCAAACCAGCATTAAACATAAGTCTACTTGGAAACATAATTTGAGCCACTTCTGTGTACGAGGCATGTTGGGCTATAATGGGGAGGAAATGCCTTATTGTAGCCTACTAAGGATTACTATAATCCTTCCAAAATAATCTCTCTGTAAGCTCATGTAGCTAAGTTGCTATAAATTTCTTATTAAGTCTTTGGTTATGTTTTTTTTTTTTAAATCTTGTTTATGTCCCTGGAGACTGGAAGCAATAGCTCTCAGATTAGCGGCATTAAAGTAGACATTGGTTTGCACATAGGCCTGTGGGAATACTAATTTTTCAATGCAAAGTGAACATCAAACATGATTGTTTAAAATATTCATGACGTCGAATCGAATCGTGAATATTGTTCTCGGCTAAGCTGTATTTCAATTATTTTATAAAATAAACTATTGAAGTAAAAAAAAAATTGTTAAAACTTTATTTTAATGTTTGAACAGATTAAGTGATTAACCAATTGGGCCATATATGTATATGACAAAATTCAATAAAATTATAAAATAATCTTGCTTAGTATTAATTTTGAGCATTCATAAAAGCAAATGGAGTGACTTCTTTTGATTTTTTTAAGTAACCATATTTATTCAAATGCATCGTATGCAACACACACAAAGAAAAAAAATGTTTTCATGAGTGAATGTTATACTTCCAATGTTTTAAAGCTTTGCAACAAATGCTAAATTTACATCATATGCTAATCTTCGCTTCGCAACTGAAGCTTCAAATAAAATGAATACAGTGAACCGCCTTAATACAATATCGGTTAACACAAACTTCTCGTTATTAACCTGCTTAAATCCCCAACGACATGATTAGGTTGTTCAGTGTTTAATTCATTTGTATACAACAAAATAATGGGTATCATGTAATTCAAAGTTCCATTGTGGCTCAAATCCAGTTTCGTGTGTATTTAATATCTGATAGTACAAAGCAAAGCGTTGAAATGTAACCCTGTATTTGCGCTCTATGTATTTACGTTTCCCGCGGTCAACAAAATTTTCTTCAGGTCCCATTTATGTGTTATTATATGCAATGCAATAGTAAAACTCATGTAAGATTTTCTCACACAATATGATTTCCCATCAAATATGATCAAATGTTCAGATCCCACCATTTTATCCATAAGATGTACAATATAAGTTATTATCCCTGATGTTGAAGTTCCTCAAAAACTTGGTTTTTCGAATTAAACAGTTTTTTTTAATAAGTTGAAATCCATTACTCATTAGGAAATTACCAATTACTTATTAAAAAAAAAGAATACAAAGTTGTCCGATGTGAAAATTCTCTTTCGGATGCATTTTAAAATATCTGTTCCGTCGCCGCAGTGGAGCGCTGGTTGGCATCATGTTTGGTCGATGCCTGTGTAAAGTGCGCACACGTAGTTGGGTATCAATATTGATAGCTAGCCGACTGGAGTACACGTCACAGAGCCTAAAATTTTTCAGCCTAAAATTAGGCTGGATGTATTTTAGGCTGAGTGACTGTAGGCTGAGTGACTATAGGCTATGTTACTTTAGGCTGGATGTATTTTAGGCTGAATGACTTTAGGCTGTACGACTTTAGGCTGAGTGACTTTAGGCTGAACGATTTTAGGCTGTGTGACTGTAGGCTGAGTTATTTTAGGCTGAATGACTTTAGGCTGTACGACTTTAGGCTGAGCGACTTTATGCTGAATGACTTTAGGCAGAACGAAATTCTGATCTTGGCTGTTAATGTATGTGAGCAGTTGTATTTTTAGGCTGAACGATTTTAGGCTGAATAAATTTAGGCTGAGTGACGGTTCTGATACGCAATGACATAAAAGTTTAAGTTTTGTGCGCTTCGCATCTCATGTAGTAACATATTTTATACCTAGGTGGCAGCACTGATACGATATATCGTAGAGGACGGTAGTGTCAGATTTCACCTGAAGATGGTGCCATGAGCACTACATTTTCGACCTTTTCATTCAGCGGCAATAACAGCTAAAGCCACAGAAATTAAACTTAAATGTATAATGAATTGGCAAGGCAAACACAACAAATATGTTGCAAATACTAAAAAGAATAATAGTAGTAATACGTTGAGAATTGCCATAGCATTATGAAAATGTAATAATAATATACAAAACATTTCACTTAATTGGTAGAGGTCGATTCTAAATGAATGTGTGCATTAATTACAAAAATAATATATAACCTATTTTTAATAAATAAAAAAAACATTTTGGCAGGTCAGTTATTTGTAGACTCAGTGCTATTTTGTGCCAAAAAATTAAAACCATACTGAACGGCTTGAAATTGTGTTAACTGACACATTTAGAATAAATTGTGGACGTTATATCCACCACGCTACCATTTGACACTGGCGTCCTTTTCTTTCTTAATATGTTTTGTATGTGTACCTATAATTCAAAGTTTTGTAATTATTCTATGACATGTTTAACAACAATTTTTCTTGAAGAATTGCACTAATAAGTTTTAGGGTTCGCATTGGTATATTGTAGGAAGATGTAACTTTCTTGCGACGCGATATGTGTGTCATATTACGATAATATTAAATTCTTTTGAATAATTGTGAAGTGTGTGCATTTTGCATGGTTTTTTGCAGTTCACAAGTTCAACAATGTCAGAAAATTTGTTATCTGTGAGATTTTTTGAGTACACGTCACTGAGCGTCAGCGTAAGAATACAACTTAAGACGGTACAATAATCACTGCAATACGAAATAATTAGCAACTAGACACATTTAATAATAAATTTAGTAAGTCTTGTGGCAAGAAAATTCAATAACAATGTTCTTGTCACCATATCACATAATGTGAAAATAAAATAATGAAAGACTTTACGTCCAAGGAATGAACATTGGCTATCATAAACCACACATATAACAGACACAATTACCATTAAAATTGCATAGCTTTGTAGAGCTTTACAATAAATTCTTCACTAGGACTTTTACTTTTGTGAATAGTACTTGAATTATTCCCTGGGTAAATCAGTAAATAGATCAACTGAAATTCATTTCTCGGGACCTCTGGGCTAGTACATTTTAAGATATATTCGATTATACGTCAAGCACGAATTCAAGAATACCAGTAACGTTTGAGCGATGACGTGAATTAAACTATGTATTAATTATGTATGCAAAGTATGCAAAAGGTTCTCTTTTTTTTAAATATAAAAGTAAACCAATGATAAATTATATCAAATAAAGTGTATGACCTTTAGTAATTTGTTAATTTGTTTAGCTCGCCGAATGTACTACTTCTTATACTCTAGAATATAGTTAAGGAAGGGATTTTGATCGTATTGAGCAGAACATACTTATATTTTGTATTGCGATATATATTGTATGAATTACTTACAAATTATTTCAACAAATAAAGAAAAACATACAAATAATTGCATTTTCCGAATATTCTTGTCCGTTTGAGTGTATTTGTTTCTGTTTTAATACCTAAACAGTATAGCAAATGCATAGTTCGATATATATAGACTATATATTTGTATATATATTTAATTAAAAGAAACAATAACCACAAAATAAGATTGTCGAATGAATATTGATCTCAAGTGATTTCACATAACATATTGTTTGTCTGGATCTGAAAAGCAGCCCATTAATATTACCTTTCCAAGTGGTTGATATAATTAGATGAAATCGGAAATCAGCGTACACTAAAAATGCCAATAAATCTAGGCTTTTTTTAGATGATTTCAACCAAATACTACTCGTATCACCAGAAATTCCCAAATTTTGTGACACTATAGTTACTTATTGCTGTCATGTGATTATTTCATACATGGACATAGTAAAAAAACAAACCCTTACTTTATTTAAATTACTTTAAACTTTCACTCGGCTGATGCCAAGTTATCATTACATACGCCGGTCAGATACACATTGAAACTATCATCATTTAAAACACACACCGTGTTTGAATTATTATTTTTGTAGACTAGTACATTCATATTTAGAAGCGTTCAATTGGGAAGTCACAGGCCTATATCGTCATTTATTCAGCGATGGTTGCGATGTGGTTATTAACTTAATTCTGAAATACACAAAAAATCGTACAGCATTTTTGCCGTACACGCCACCGTTTTCGAAAAAAATAATGCATTTTGTTCGCGTCGTGAATTGTCCATACTTTTGCAATTTAAATGATAGAAACAAGCTTTTTCGGTGTTTTAATATTCACATATTGTTTTAAAAGATATTTTCATTTCAAATTAAAAATTTAACTATTATAAGTTTTTATTATTTTTTTAAAAAATGTTTTTGTAGGTTTTGCGTGCTTTCCGGCATTCTGGAGCGTTCAATACTCCACAGCTTTGGTGCAAATAATGGAGATTTTGTGCTCCACAAGTCGTTCAAAATCGTTGCACTTGCCAACATCCATCGCAAAGCAGACATGAAAAAGGTTATGTAGGGTGATGTTCTGATTACAAACTAGCTGCAAAGTTATCTTTTTAATTAAGTTTTCATGAACAAACTGTTCTAAAAATTTGAAATCTGAAATTTAAAAATGGGCTATGTCTATAGAAATAATAACTGAACAATTACAATCGGCTTATGCATTTAACAACATATGCATAATAAACAAACTTGACGAAGAACGGTTTATACAGTAAGTATTGCTTATTTGTTTATGAATACTTGAGAAATAAGTACTTATGTCTTATAGTGACTATGAAATCACAATAAGTTGTACTTCAACAAGTATTACTTCATGAAGTATTACTTTAAAGCATTCGAATAAGTAATACTTATTTATTGTACTGTGAAATGAAAACAACGCAGTTCACTATGAATTCCGCCCTAACTGTCCTAGGCGCGAATCCCGGTTATTGAAATGCGTTGCAATCGGACATTGCAGTTCTTTCTTGAATCAGGTAAACAAAATTGCTTCCTCCCGCCACCCTCTCGTTTCTTGGAAAATCCACAGCTATGGCAAGCGTTAACCTTTCTTCCCCTTCTTTTGTTAACATTCCTCAGAGAGCGAAGCCAAGATTAGCCTTGACTTCTTTCTATCCATCCCCTGGCATCATTTCGCATTATTTGATGGCAAGAGTGCTATTTCCTTATTTCGTGCTCTCGCATTCTGAATTGGGACAATGCGATATCTAAGCAATGTTAGTATGTATTTAAAACACATGATACGCGCAAAAAATGTATGCACAAATTAAAATAAATTACAATTGCAATGCTTTGTTGCATTGAAATATTGTGATGTCTCAGCACCATTTTTAACTTATCCACCGTTTGCAATAACCACGTTCTACAAATATAAACAATATAGCGGATGGCAGAGAGTACGAGAGAGTGCAGCAAGTATATAGCATCGCTTTCTCTGGTACTCTCGCTCTTTCGCACTCTCTCAGCGCATTATCGAGACGGCCAGAGTGCTCTGTACGATGAATAAATGTCGTAGAAACCTGAGCACGACAGAGCACTCTAAACCAATTGAGACACGACCTGACACACGCCCTAATATATGCAATTTGCTTGATGCTCACTAAATAATTGACAAAATATCCGGTCATTATCAAGTTGTTATATAGTCATTAATATAATATTGTTTATCGTACTACCAATCAATGTTATATTTATATGCACTTTTCATATTATCACATTTAGAAAACGCAGATTTTTTTTTACATGTATAACCCCCAGTCTTTTCGTTCTAACAGCTGCAGCTTTTTGTGGGAAAAAAAAATTGTTAACATGTTTACCACGTGATTTCTCATACTATGCAGCCCTGCCATATTCAGTAATTTATTTGGTTTGTTGTTAGTTAACAAATTTCGGTTCAACGTAGCTGGAAGAATGTTAGCTCTACTATGTAAATAGCTAATACTGGCCGTGCATGCTACCCTTGATAGCAACCCAGAGTTATGCGAGTCAGGTACCGGCCTAGCGTGGTAGATAACCTGCAGAAAACGAAGAAACGTAATACATCAACGTAACAATTTATTTACAGTAGCCTATGTGACGAGAGGCCGCGGTTGGTTACAGGATACTGCGCTCATCTTCTGGCACGTTTTGTTGTTGACTGCCTTACATTAACGTTTTCTATATATCAATGATCAACGAATACTACACTAAAATAGTCTTGATTTTGCTTTGCTTAGCTGTTATCACCATCAAACAACTGTACTCCATCCCATACTTTTACGTTTCCGAAATCTTGTAGAATTATATAGGCTGTAATATATATTAATCTTGTAGAAATTATATATATATACATAAATAAAATTAATCCTTTACAGACAAATGCGTACTAAGATATGCTGTAAACGTAAAAAAATACTACACTCATTGTCAGTGGCCTGCGCGTAGACGTGCGAGGCACTCAGTACGGATGTAGGTATAGCGTTTGTGCGCCTGAAGGTCTCGAATATGCTAAATAATTCTAGCCGGTTGCTTTCAAAACAGTAAGAAAATACTTATGTTACTCCCCTACCACTTCGTTTTCTCCATAAATAATGTTTAGTAGTACATTCTTGACCTGTTAGTGAAACGGTTTTCGGTTTTATATTTGTGTGATTTTACCAACGTCTGTATCATTTCGACGGCGCGACTTTAACAACATCTTAAATTTTTATTATAATTTTTAAAATTTATGTTTCTTTTAATAAGCAATTATACATTAAATGTTGGCACATTGCATTTGCTTTTATCTATCAATAACGGTATCTTCTATTTTTACATAAATACTGCCAACAGTATACACATGAAGCCACCACCTACCGTGCTTTTATGAACACGATGGCATGGCACTTGCCATCAGAATTATAAATAATCAGACAGTTTTGTAGGAGCAGAAAATTTATAGTGTGTTAACTTGGTTTGACAAGCAATAACGATGTCACAAATCTATGCTTGTACTGTACAAATGAAACGATATTCTATACTTCAAAAAGCTTAAAAAATTGCCATAACTCTGACTTAATTTGCAGTTCAACAGAATTCTGTCAAAAAATCGTTTTATATTCACTATGATAGTAATAATGGGAGCAGAGATAAACATAACAGTTACAATAATATAATTGCACACAAACCATGTTCTAATGAGAAAAACAATATTTATTGATTTCGTTTAGTATATTGATTTATTTTGCTGTTTGCTACAAAACACGTGGACAATAAGTTACATGAACGACAAAAGAGTTACCACGAATTCAATCGTATCCTGTATCTTAGCAACAATTACTCACTTTTTTAAATTGATACCTTCTGAATAACGATTTTTTTTTTCTCTCGTGATGTATTTCAAGGCCATCTTTTTATTTACTTCGTATTTACATGCAAAGTGATGTGGTAATTTATCCAGTTCCTAGACAGTATCATTATATATACACGCAGAATAAAAATTTAAATAGTCACATAATTTGCCTTGGGCTTTAAAAAAAAACTAAAGGTTTACTAGGAATTCCCCCGGCCAAGCTGTTATGTAGAATTTCTGCTGTATTGACTAGCTGTCAAAGGGAGGAATGGCCGGGGACCCAGACGTTATTCCCGACTTTTACTGGCTTTAAGCATGGCAACATGGTAGGTCGCGAAATAAGTTGTAGATCTCATCGCACCCTTGACATTGCCAACACGCCCCAGCGGATTTTTCCGAAGATGGCAGGTACCTAACGCCGTTAATGTTTCAAAAATGCCGAAAAACTAATAGCGTCACATACACATGCCATCACAAATAGGAAATAACAAGTATCCATCATACATTATTAATGGCAGGGATTCGGGAAGTTGCAAATCATTCGAAATACTAATCCCGGACTTCACAGCTCTATAACTGGCGTAATTGGTGCCATAACAAAATTTAAGTATGGTACACAAAGCATAGAGGTAATATACATGTGGATTATATCAAGACAACTTTTTATCAAAATGTTAACATAGTTGTGTCGTAGTAAAAAATATTTAACATAAAAAAATTACGTAAATAGGACAATAATGAAAATCGAGAAATTTGTAAATTTTACATGTTGCATTACGTTCATAAAAATAAATATTTCAGAGCGTACGATCTAAGTCATGGTTTCGTTTAAGTAATGCTATTAATAGCGATATAAATACAACATATTTTTACAATAAAAACCCCAATATAAAGTGTCAAAAATCCGCAATTATACAAATGAAAACTTACTCGAAAAACTGAGAAACAGATTTGTGATATGTAAGCGATTAATCAGTGCTTACAATAAGAAGTTTATATTAAATGCATTTGCAGGCAACACATTCTTTGTTCTACTGTTCATTTTTGATGTTCTTCATTAAGAGATTCTGTTAAGAGAAGAAAAACAAAGAAATTTCACTTCTATGCGGTCCATCGTTTGCCATATTAAAAAGGAACACAGTCTGTCGCCCAAGGTACGCACTTGCTATCATGTCGGAATTTTTATATGTATGCTACGATAAGTATAATAGTAATGCCTAAAAGATAACAGTACAACAAATAATATTGTTTTAAAAATTTAGTGTACAGTCGTACTAAAATAGAACTATGGCCAATACCATAAAAACTCGTCCACGTACCAAAGTTTTCGTACAGTATATACGCTGTCATGCTCTTTACTTTGTTACCGAATTTGTGATAATCTTTAATATTTGTTAGTGTGTTACGATTATGTTTATAATTCCTTTATAATAAAATTTAATATTTACACGTTCTTTTATTGAGTCACCCCTATATTATTATGTATGTGTAAAAACGTGGAAAAATTTCACAAATAAATTGTGCAAAGCTTGTGTTTACAGTTCGATATTGACTGCTTCCAACGTTATTATTTTAGGTTTAAGAAAATATAGCTGCTAAATACAAATGTTTAGTGATTTTTATATATGGTATATTATACTGAAGTGTCTCCTGTCATTTTTCTTCGGCTCGAATTTAATCCTATTTCATGCATGCAAACATATGAGCACATGCTGCTTATCATCATTCTGTGGGTTCCCCAATCCCTTACCAGATGTCAGACATTTTGCTTTGCATCTCGAGAGTTAGGTTTCGAGAATAGTTCCAACACTGCTTCCTAGATAGCACTACAATCACTGAGCGATTGCAATAAAAAATAACGGTTTTACAGCAGTCTGATACTTAAAACATAAGACTTAAACATTTTAGGCTGAACAACTTTAGGCTGAACGACGTTAGGCTGAGTGACTTTAGGCTGAGTGACTTTAGGCTGAATGACTTTAGGCTGAGTGACTTTAGGCTGAGCGACTTTATGCTGAATGATTTTAGGCTCTACGACTTTAGGCTGAATGATTTTAGGCTAAGTGACTTTAGGCTGAACGATTTTAGGCTGTGTGACTTTAGGCTGAATGATTTTAGGCTGAATGACTTTAGGCTGAATGACTTTAGGCTGAATGACTTTAGGCTGAGTGATTTTAGGCTTAATGACTTTAGGCTGTGTGACTTTAGGCTGAATAGTGTTTCAGAGAGGGTATTAGGCTGAACGATTTTAGGCTAAGTGGGGGCAGTCCGCCGACTGCATTCAGTGCGCGGACACTGTCTCTTGCTGAGCAAACTCTTTCGTGGTTAGTGTGTACTACGACGATAGTTATCGGTACGCTACGTTAGTTCTGTGTTGTATTCGGGTCTCAATTGGTGTTTTTTTTATTTTAATTGATACAAAATATTTTAGTTTTTTGATATTTATTTACTAGTTATAGTTATAGAGGGTAAATCAAATTTGAGATTTAATGCAAAAATAGAGTATTTGTTTGCGGTGTAAACTCTCATTCAAAAACTTTTTAAATACCTTAATTTTTTGAAAGTGCTTATTCAACTATATAATACAAGTAAGATGAGTTAATTAAATTATAATTTAAATTAAAACTTTTTTTGGTTTTTTTTTGTGTGATGTGTTTTGGGCATGGCTTGAGTATTGATGGTATAATCGTAGGGTTTTATACATTAAATTTTTCTTTAATGTAAAGTGAAAGTATATGTTAAGAGAAAGAATACATACAGAAAATGAGGTACATATATAGTAGATAAGTTTGTTTTCCTGCAATATAGACACTGAAAAAATCAGAGCCTTTGATTAATTGTGTGGCTTTGTGAAAATGGGTTTAAAAAAATTAGAAGCAAACCAAACAGTTCTTATTCTTTTTTTTTAACCTAAATCTTCTCAGTGATCTATTAGATATGTGATCAGTTGTCACATCATGACATTCAAAATTGTAAATAATTTTGTTAACTTTTATGTAGGCCAACCTTGTTTTTAATTAAGAGAATGCTCTTAGGCAGGTTTGTAGTACGTACTACTATACGAATGAACTTTTTTTTTGTTTTGACATAATGTACAAGTTATGTATGTGCAATTTGGGGAAGTATGGTTGTTACAAAGGTCGTTATTACGAAGTGGGTAAATTTCTCACCCTTCAGGTTTCTATTAACAAAATTTCACTGTAGAAAACTTCCTGGCAAAATGAAATTGAATATTTAAAAAAAATCTTAGTTTGATTCGCTCAGTGGAAACTTCGCACAAGCCTACTTGCGGTTCACTTGCTTCGTCGCCTCCACGCACCGGGCCCTGAACTGGTGTGCATTTTTTTCGTTGGTAATGCACCCTTTGTGCGTTGACTCCTTTTTTATCTTACGAAGGAATATGAAAGCTGAAGTTTCCTTGCAGGTATCTATACTTCTTACACAGGATGTCCATGTTCTGGAAAGTCACGGAAAAATCAGTCGAAAAACAGGGAATTTGGAAATGGTAAGAGAATGTCAGAGAATTGACTTTAAATCATAGAAAAAGTTATGGAAATACCTCATTGATGGCCATTTTTGACGGGGAAGAAAAAACAGTTTCATTGCGTCATTGTGTAGTTTAAAATTTCTATCTGGTAATGAAATGATTCAATCTTAAACGCAGTGGCTCCGGCAGGGAATTCTGGGGAATTCGATGGAGGAGGCGTGGCGGAGTTGGTAACTATGTGTGAATTGCGTCCTGAAATGTTATTGCAAAAAAAAAAATTTGCATATATATATATTTATCACGCTAGGCATTATTTTAAAGGATTCTACTTTGAATTTTGTGCCAGAGTTTTGCATTATAATTGTATTTGCAACACGAGAACACATGAATTTGCTCGTTACCGAGATTAGATGTTTACACATCACTGGCGAGTGTGCTGGAACACTCGCTCACATTTTTTATTTTTCTGGTTGTGTAATGTTTAACACATTAATATTTTACTTCTTCATTCAATCTTTATTATTGCTAATTTTGTTACATTCATTCCTGTTACATCTGTTCCACACTAGTCACGTCGTTGTCCCGTCATTACCAACTTCACCACACACTATGTCCCTCACACTCTCTCTGTCCAACCTTAATACTATACATATACCACAGGTCGGATGCTAACATTTTATTTATTGTTCTCCCAAGGACCATCGCGGTTGAAGGGGAGGCGTCAGTCTCGTTCAAAATGACGCCCAAGTTCCCCGGACGAGCCACCATCATTGCCAAGTTCACTTCGAAGGAACTCGAAGACGTCGATGGATTCTTGAACTTCATGGTGGAACCGAAAATGGAAGCAAACGGCACCGGAAACTCCACGGCATAGAGGTTCACGTGGTCGCATTTTCATTTCATCCGCATTAAAATAAATGGTGTTGCTTTGAAGTGGAGTGGAGTGCAGCGGCGGGGAAGATTAACATTGTATGGACTATTTTTTTTTTACATGTGCTTTATGAAGTAACACAATTCATAAATCTTTGTTTAGTGCCACGTTGTTTACTTACACGAAGACTGAATAATGGTGTGTGTAGTTTTTAGCCTGGAAAATTTTCAAGTTGAGTGGAACTTTATGCTATGTGAATGCTTCACACTTGTCGTAAAATGAATGACATTTATTGAGGCAAAACCTACATTGTTTCAACTAAAACCAATTCTATGTATTTTTTTATTAAAAAATTGTATATTTATAGATCAAGCTACTTTAACTAAAAGATAAAAAAAGAACTAATTTTTATGCTAAATAATTGCAAATCAACAAAACTGTTAAAAATCTTTTATGTAGTTTTATACATTAGTTTTATATTGTTCAACTTACAGGATTACAGTTTCTCCTCCATGCAAAATGAATAAATTAATAAATAGTCATCAGCTTTGACCCTATATGGAAATTAATACTTTGGGTAACACTTGTTACATTTCATCCACTGTTTGAAAACAAATACTTTATTTCCAATCTTTGATACTGCACAGAGAATTATGTAAATGTTATGCATGAAAAGTTTTCTAGGATTAGAAAAAAGGAGGCATTTATTTTATTATTTTTTTTGTTATAGTTTTGTTAGCAGTGTAAATTTAGTGTGAAATTCTAAAGTTTGCTTGATCCTTTGTGTGTAGCATAGGCATAAATTAGTTATTTTGAATTGTTGTGTTGTGTTGTATTGTGTTGTGTTGTATTATGTTAATTTTTTCTCAGGACACATATAGTATATGTAAATATACACACACACAAAAATAAACACACAAATAAACCAGGAAAAAACATAATTTTTCATACATAGTAATTATTATAAGACTAATAATTTATTTTGTCTATCACTATTTTTTCATGTACCTACATACCCAACTATAAAATGTTACAATAAATAAATAATTGAATAGAAAATAAAATGTGAGTATTAGTGCTAAATATTTTACCAAAATAAAATTTTGTGTGGAACACAAGTGTGTATTTCACAAAATATTTTTTGAATAATAATGTGTTTTTAGTTTTTTTAGTAATGCCACACAAGGTTTACTTACATCTTAGGATACACAAATTATTTTATCTACTGTAACAATACAATACAATTTCTTTATTACCTAATATTGTAGCCTACTCATAGCGAGTGAATGATGTTTATTTGTACATACTTATTTATAGTAAAATCTTTAGATGAAGCTATTTTTTACACATACTTAAGAGTTTAGAATGATGAGCAGCAAATATTGGCTTGTACCACTATTTTTTTACTATTAAAGATCTTTGCTAGATGTATTTTATATTTTTCTCAAGCTGTTAATATTTTTGCTGTTTTTATCAGTATATAATTAAAAATATATGTGTAAATGACAATTTTTCAATTTTTAACTTTACTGCCAAAACATGTGCCTTAAAGATAGTGCCACTTATATAGAAAGTTTTATAGTATAGATATATTGAAGTGATTTTAAGTAGTTTTTTTGGTACTGTTAAATTTATTTTTTTATGTTTTTAATTTATATTTCAAAAAGTACTATGCCCATACGGTTGCTCTGTAAGTCAGAAATATTCGTATTTTATTTGGTTAATAGCCTTTTGTCTATGTTTAATATTAGTGTTTGAATGTTTCTTATTATGTCAATAATTTATGTATGATAGATTATATATCATTTCTTATGTACTTTGTTCAATAAAGTGTTTAATGTAAACATACTTACATACTTTTATTGCTCAATAAACTACTTACCTAATTCCTAATCCAATCCACTGTTGCCAGTTGAAAAATATGACGGGAAAATTTTTTATTTAAAACAAGGAAATCATTATGTTTTGTAGTTCTACTGACTTTAAATGGTTTTTATTGTTCATTCTGGAAACAAACCAACATTAAAAAATTTATAATACTGTAATGAACTTTCTCTGATGTATTCATCTATTTCCAAATTATTTTTATTAATTTGATTACTTTTGTTGAAAGACAATACATACCATTCTCTCTTAAATTATTAATTATTATTCAGGTATTACCTCTTTAAAAAGTTACATTTTATTTCCTACTTAAACTGAACAAATAAGTGTAGTTGCTTTTTCTCAATAGTATAACTTGAAAATCTTTAAATATTTATATAATTTATATATATGTCCATCTTTAAAGTAATTTCTATTATTAGATCTTCCTTCATTTAGAGGTGTAGAGAGAAGGTATAAATAGCTATACTCTTATATTTTAATTTTATTTGTAAAGTAATTGTACAGTCTTAATTCATATTTATTAAAGTTAACATTACTATTAAATAAAAATCAGTTTGTCTTCAATAAAATAAAATAATAAATTTCAATAAAATCATAGTTTTTTCCATTCCGCATAATTAGGAGAGGGAATTAATCATTTTGTAATGACGTCAAAAGCTTCTGTTGGTCTACAGCAAACAGAAATGTTGATGTGTGCAGTGTGCAGATTCTGAACAGTTTCGGTGAATACCAAAGTAACACTTTCTTCAGATTTTGCTAAAGGAAAGTAAATTAACTAAAAAAAAGAACATTATTGTGGGTTCAGTTCCTTAAACTTAATTACTAAACTGAAAACAAATTTTAATACACATAATATGATCTGAACAATTTCATTATAAGACTGGTGAATTATAATAATTTATAGAGAAGAAAGATGTTTTATACAAACCAAGCTTTAATTGCTTTGAACTTGAAAGAATTAAGCTCTACTGTTGCATTCAAAACTCATCACAATGGACCCATTGCAACCCTGTTTTTTCAACGACGTTACCTTGTTTACATGGGTGTAGCCAGGGTTTGTGGAAGAGAGGGGCCTGTTTCTGGGTCCTGGGAGGGGGAAATAATATCAAAATATTACCTTTGAAAATGCATTTTGAAGCTACCTCAGGGACCTTAAGTGATTTTAAAAATTTCAAATATGTACTTAAATAAAAAGTGCCACTTATGAAATGTAGATAGAACCTTAAAATACCACTGCTTATGGCCGTGTTCTTATGTGTGCTTAAAGAGAAAGCTTCTCTCTAATTTTGCATAGTTAGTGGCCTTAAATTGAACCATACATCAGCCATTTTAAGCTGCTTAATTTGTTGCATGTGTTTCTAAATGTTATACTTTATTGATTGATTTTGAAAGGTGGATGAAATCATTAAAAAAATATATATTTATTGTGAACATTAGTGATATAAACAGTATTAATAAACTTTTACAAGTGTATTTATACATGTGAGGTTATGCTCCTGTATGTATAATTTATTTGAGTTATAAAAATTATATTATTTAATAAAAAAATAAAATTAATTACAGCATATTTATTGAAAACTTACATCATATTTATTTTCTTCATTTATTAAAATTCATCTCAATTATTTTAATAAATAAATAATTAATTTTAAACTAATGTTTGTATTAATATTGAATACTAAGTATTTAATTAATTTTTGATATAGTAAAATAAAAAAAGTTTTGTGTCTTAAATAAAAAAGAAGTATAACTTCTAACACACGTACATAAGTACACACACCTGTATTCTCTTCTATTCACCCTTCAGTTTTCACCTTTTGCCTTAACTTTATTCAGGCCATGGTGACCATGTTTTAGACAGCATGTTGTCAACATCATTCAGAGGCCTCCTTCTTAATGCATGGCTATGTTGAATTATATATATATATGAATGTTGGTATATATGATCTTGATAAACTCTGACACCGTTTGACCGATCACAATGAGTGACACCTTTGAGTGTTTTTTTCATGTAGAAGGTTTTCATGCTATCCATTTTGTTATAACTCGCCACTATATGGCACTCCTGTGCATCAAATTCTATACCTACCGTTCATACGATCACAATGGAAATTGACATTCATCTTATTCCGAAAAAAGGTCCCCTTAACACTGTGTTCAGCCCGGGCAACGCCGAGTACTGCAGCTAATATAATTATTTACATACACATAATGTTAACCTATTTTATTTAATGCTTGTCTCTACTGTGCTGTTTTAGCTGAATAATAATTAACTTAATTCAGAGTGGCAAGCATTTTTCTGTACTTCTTTCTCACTATTCTCCTGAATTGAACTACACTCCTTGCCAACACACACCCCTCATTCAACACCTTCCCCTCCCTTATAGTTTTCACTGGCATTGAGTTTATTTTCTCCCCCTTTTCCGTTCTCCTTCTCTCCCTTACAACCTTACTTAAGTTTTCCCTTCTGCTTCTAGGTTTTCCTCTCTTAACTCTTTTTCCCTGTTCTCCCCATCAGTGGTGGTCCTAGGCTCTGTGGAGTCCTACGCTATTTACTTTCTTGGGTGTACCTCCCCCGGAAAATTTGAAAAATTTACTCCTCAAAATTTTGTAATCCAACTTGGAACATAAATTATGACGATAGTTTTGCTAATTCATCGTAGGATATTATGAGATTTTTTCCTGGGGAATTATCCTCGGGTTAGTTTTATAAATACTTAAGATCAAATTTCTGGTATAATCACATTATCATACTTGGCAATAAAATCAATGAAATTTTTTCTAATACGAAATCATAAATTGAAATAGGTGTTGACCAGCACATAAAATTACAAAATAATAATAAATTTAATTTTCCTTTTCCCCATTAATGTCCATGTTTTTAACAGGACACTAGACAAAATAAAATGTATCTGTGGGGTCTACTTGGGACAGAAGTGATACTTCTTGCTTATTATGAAATTATGTTTCTATAGGAAATATAATTCCCTTTGGTAGAGATAGCACATAAAAAAATTATGCAAGTATGTGAGTGCTAAATTATGCTACTGTGCAAGTTTGCAAGTGTGAAAGTATGCAAGAAAGCAAGCGTGCAAGTATGCAAGAGTGCAAGTATATAAGAGTGCAAGTTTAAAAAAGTGTGCAAGTATGCAAGTGTGTAAGTATGCAAGTGTGTAAGTATGCGATTGAGCAAGTATGCGAGGTTTAAAATATGCTAGAGTTCAAGTACGCAAGTGTGAAAGTATGCGAGTGTGAAAGTGTGCATGTATGCGAGTTTTTAAGAATACAAGTTAACAAGTATGCGAATTTGTAAGTATACAAGTATGCAAGTGCGCAAGTATGCAAAGTGTGCAAGTATGCAAATGTTCAAGTAGGCTACTATGTTGCGTCATATCTACCTCTCCCCTGCTGTCTCCTCCCACTCCGGTTCCCTCACCAAGTAACTAACTACTCCCGCCCTCATGCGATCGGAATTTTCGTAACGCTCGAGATTTGTAGCCGTCTCGGAAATGAAGTTTCACTTCGGAATGAAAGGCACCGGCGCAGGACATCAGCAGCCGCGACTGGCCCCGACATGGGCCCATCCCCACCCAACAATAACTAACGTATCAAAATAACAAATCCAGCAAAACTAACAATAAGGCCGGGTTTATAGAAAACGCAAGAACGCAGAAACGCAAGAACGCAGGACGCGACAACCGCAAGAAATTCACAGTCGTTTATAAAAAAACGCAAGGACGCCGGCCATTGCCAACGTCAAAAATTAAAATTTTCTGGAATAAGTCATGATTATTTTTAAAATCTTTGTTGTACTTATCGTACAGGTAGGGAAATTTTTTGGATAAGCTGAACAAGAAATTAATCAGCTTCCTCCATTGCGCTGTATTCACTAGAAGAATGCCAGCCCAAAACATAAATAAACACAAGCGTAACGATTAATTACAATCGCAGAGCCTTCTATATGCATTGCATGACAGTTTTAGTTTCCACATACTAAGCAACCAATTTAGAAGGCCGAAACGCAAGGAGAAAACGCAAGAAGTAGAAAGTTGAACAACTTCTGCGTTGCGTTCTTGCGTTCTTGCGTGTCTTGCGTTTTTTATAAACGTGCTGGTAGAAGAGTTAAGGTTGGACTTTTACCGTAGTTGCGTTTCTTGCGTTTCTGCGTTCTTGCGTTTTCTATAAACCCGGCCTGAGGCCCGTCCTACAATAACACGGAAACGAAGACGGATCTCACGGAACAGAGTTCCTACAACAGCACGCAAGACGTGGTCGGACCCGTACGTACGGATTAGCTCGGCAATGCCTGAGCTCTTCCTTTTACGTCACTCCGTGCGGCCAATAGAAGCACAGTACATGGTTGCGGTGATAGCCGTGTTTGTTTATGTTCTGAATACGTTAAAAAATTGTTTCAAGTACAAAGAATATCTAGTGTTCTATTATTACTTAGTCCTTTATTTTTATCACAGATGGAAATGTTGCCCGTTCTAAAATATCGAAGCATATTTAAATTTTTTTTTAAAATTAAACTAGTATTCCGTAACCTTGAAATGCAGTCTTACTGGTTGCTGTTTGTTACGTTTCCGTCCATCGCGAAAGCAGCAGAGACACGATAGAGAAATATTCTGGGAGATCGGTCTCCCTTTCCGTGCCATTGTAAATCGGGCATATATATATATATATATATATATATATATATATATATATATATATATAATCATCTTGCCATTAGGCCTGAAGATTGAATGGAAGGGAGGCATGCCAAAATGGGCCTCTTCTCTTCAAACCGACATTGCCTCAAACGTTCCTCCATTATGGAAGAGAAAACTGAAAATCAAACCCATACCGCCGGGGATGGAGGGGGGGGGGGGGGGAGAGAGAGAGAGAGAGAAAGAGAGAGAGAGAGACGTGAGCGAGTCTTTTAGTACTTGTAAGCATCATCTTAAATCGGAAACAAGCCAACTCACGTGTTCTCATGTTGCAAAAATACACTTATAAAACTAAAACACGTACACGAAATTATTTACCGTAAAATTCTTTAAAATAATGCCGCGCAAGATTAAGTAATACGCAAATATTGTGTTTTTAAACTACATTGTTGGACGCGAATCCTACTTTAGTTTCTAAACCCGCCGCTAGAATTCGCTATTTGGAGCATTTACGTCGACTAAGTATCAAATCGTTCTATTTGCACAGCGAATTTCTAAACTACGTATAAAAATGAGCTCCGATAAAAGAGGGACAGACTTGGAAAATTACTAAACCCTGGCTTTATAATATATGTGTTATACGGTTTGATTTTTGCTCTGTGAACTTTGATTCGCGCCATAAGTCACAGATGGCAGCAGCATGGTTACACATTTTCCCTTCCTCGCGGATTCCTTTCCATTCTCGAAATCACTCCTACCAAATGCCGTACACCAAGAACTAAGAAAAAAAAAGTAACTTACATTTATCTGGAAGACAATTCCTCGAATTACCACGGTTCGGCTGGTCTTAAAAGACTTCAGAAGGAAGGAAGGACACTTTACGACGCATACGAAAAGCTCTCCTTCCCAAACTGCTCGCTTGAGTTTCAGTCTGGTTTTTATTTCCTCGTTCCTGGCACTGCTGACCGGACAGAGGGCCGCAGGTCAACCGGAAGGACAAAAAAAAAATCTTTCTCCCTGTCAAGTTTCGGTTCGTGGAGCGCTAAGGTTGGCAGCATCTTCTACGTGAGGACTTAAGGTAGGTTCAATAAATTCTGACTTGTACTAGAAATCTATCCTTGCTCAACAAAGGAGAAGTTCGCAAGCTGGCAGAAGCTGTTTTAGTAATTTTTAATTTTTTAAAATTGTTATTTATTAATTATTATTATTATTATTATTATTATTATTATTATTATTATTATTATTATTATTATTCTGTTTTATTTTTTTCGTTGATTTTATGATATTTTGGAAAACCCGCGTTAGTTTTCTCCGTGTTCTCCTGATTATTCCTGTCAATATTTTTTGATGGTTTTCTACGTGTGCTCATTATTCCTGTCGAGACTTCTGCTGATGTTCTCCGAGTGCTTCTGGTTATTTCTGAGGAATCGATCTCTGCATGAAGTTTTTTTTTTACTTAAGAGTCATGCAATTTTATTCGGAGTTATATTTAATTGGTGAATTTCTGCTACAAAATTATCACTAAAAAAATTTTTTTTAAAGGTGGAATTCAAACAAAAAGCATCCATTACTCAGTCAAATGATATGCTTTCAGACACCTGAAAAGCACTATCATGAATGACAAACTCGTTTTTTTTCCTAACCTAAATTAAAACTAAGTGTATTTGAGAGGGGTCTGGGTTAGGGAAGACTAAGGCCCGAATTCAGAGTTGACCTTCGAAAGCGCATCCAACTCTCATTCATCTGGCAGACTCTCCACCTCTCATACTTCAAAAACGCCTTTCGAATGACTGCCAGCTGAAATCTTGTTCTCATCCACTTTCAGTGAAGATCTGGCAACATGGCACAAAAATTTTCTTAGATCAAGTACTTGGAGTGTGTGTGTGGAAAAGCGCCCTATTTCATTTCGATTGTCTTTTGTTTGCTCTCCCGCTGAAAATAATATTTTGTTTGGATTGGACACGAGGTTAGGGTTACCAGACACTGATAATAAAAAAGGACGACATTCATCTCGCAAAAGGAGGACATTTCACTAAAAAGGAGGACAAAAAAATTTTTTTTAAAAAAAGCCATGAACTAATTACAATGGAGTACGATATTTTACAATGTTTTGGCATTTAATACAGTTTCAGTATAAAGAATCAAACAAACTACGCATATACAGCATATTAAAAACACGTGCTTCTGCATGTGCCGCTACCTGTCAAGCTGTAATAGAACTACTTACTAGTGGGATGACTCTGCGGACAGCGCGCGCTTTGCCCAGAGTGTAACTGCAGGAATTATCTCACTTTATAAAAAAGCCGGACATTTTGGAGCATTAAGGAAAATCCGGCCGGACGCAAAAAAATACATAAAAAGGAGGACATGTCCTCCTTTTGCCGGACGTGTGGTAACCCTACACGAGGTTGAGAAATTTTCTTAAGATGGATACGTTGCCTAAAATTATAGTGTTTTCTCGAGATGAAAAAGCGATTATTTTTGATCTCGTGAGAAAGCACAAAACCGTAATCGAAAACAAAACAAAAAAAAAAAAGAGATGCAGTTTCTTACAGAGAAAAAAAAAATTGTGTTTCGAACTCTTGATCCCGACAAAAATCAAACGGGTCTGCTAAATTTCTTATATACATTCGCGGAACTGGATTTTCATTTTTAATATCATCAAAAAATTCAAAAACCTCGTCAATGTGATTTGGAAATTCATCCAAATCTTCTGCCATCGCTACAAAACACGTGTCTGATGCACACTTTGTGGACGAAACGATTTCTTTAAAAACGCATATTTAATTCCAAAACATATTTTACATATCTGCCATATGACAAAAATGTTTTAAACAATTACAAACATACATGAACACGTTTTTATGTGGGAATTATATATTAAAACCATCAACTGCTCCGCCGATTTTCAACTGAACAGGCATTCGAATGAGCTTCAGAACTCATTCACTTTCAAGTGGTTGGCTCTCCTTATCCAGCAGTCAACCAACCACTGAAAAACGTCTCTGCCGAGCAGCTTCAATGGAAAAGCCTTTCGGTGTGTGGATAACCGTCGAAAGAGCTCTCTGAATTCGGCCCTTAGTGCGTCTCAGGCCGAAGCCTATACGCTCTAATCATGCAGGGTTTAAGCCATGCGGTTGAGGGAGCATGCATCATGTGCTAGGAGGGGATTGGCCAGCCATAGCAACGTTTTAGCCACGACTAACTCCCCTCACTGACTATTCTAAGTTAAAACTAGATAATTTGGGCCCAGGTAAAACTTGCATAGACACAGGAAAAACCCTGGGCACTGACATGCGGGATGCAAAATTTCATGCATTAATTACAAGCAGGTTGGTTACAGGAAACAGAAGGATGGTTCTGGAAGAAGAGTTGGGCAGAGTAGAAAGACTACTATGCAAATGGGCGGGAGATTGGACATTTTGTCCGCATTTGGTTTGGTGGCATTGGTTATGACAAACTCCCTTCTCCTGTTTGTCTAGCGAAGTCTTCCTTCTCTTGCGATTGTTAGTGAGCATCCTGCTTCCCACATAAAATAAATAAATCATTTTTACCTCAACACCACACGTGACGACCACTGTAGGCAAGAATCGAAACTACTTGCAACATGTTCTTTTGTATGAGATAAATTAACTCTCGCAGCTGAATGGAGCCAAAGACAGTTGATTGTCATGTAGCCTCATAGACTAAGTAAGTAGCCTTGTAGACTTGTAGCCTTGTAGACTTGTAGCCTCGTAGCCAGTTGAGGTCTTGTAGTCTTGTAGTCATGTAGTCTCGTAGCTTCGTAGCCTCCTAGTCTTGTAGCCAAACAGCAGCTAGGCCTAAGACTATTTGGAGCTAAATACTTTTGACTTCATTGACTGTTGGAGCCAAAAGACTGTTGGAGACATTATATCCTATCGTAAAATTGACGATCGCATCCTACCGAGTTTAATGAACTTGAAAATGTACCTCCTTTTCGTTAAATGCGTTTCCTTTTACGCGAATTGGCGTTCAAATGTGCGTTCTTTTCGTTAAATGTTTGACCTGTGTATACATTACGTTTTCGGTGTGTACATTGCGTTATCATTACGTGTTTGGTGTGTACATTGCGTGGTCATTGTGTGTACACTGCGTGATCATTACATGTTCGGTGTGTACATTGCGTGGTCAGTGTGTGTACATCGTGTGTCTATTGCGTGTATTGCGTCTCCATTGGGTGTGCATTTCGTGTCCATTGCGTGTATTGCGTGTCCATTGCGTGTATTGCGTGTGCATTGCGTGTGCATTTCGTGTCTACTGCGTGTATTGCGTGTGTATTGCGTGTGCATTGCGTGTACATTGCGTGTATATTGCGTGTCAATTGCGTGTACATTGCATGTAAATTGCGTTGCCAGTGCGTGTATGTATTGCGTGCCGATTTCTTTTGTCAAATTTGCTTCCAAATGTGCTTCTTTTTCGACAAAGAATGAGAATCGATAAGTCTGTACCAAGGAAATGATTGGCATAATGGTTTAGGGGCGAGTGGTATATATTGGCGTGACATTGAACATGACCTGTTTAAAAATGTTGGTCGCATATCGTTATATATTACCACCGACTGAATGTGTCTGGCTACCTATTACGTACCTGGCTACTGAGTAGACGTTCCTGGTTAATCAACTGTTATGTGTAACTGACTCGAAGACACAAGACAAGGCATGCAAAGGACTAGCTTCACCTTTTAAGAAGACTGTATACATCGTGAAACGCTAGTAATTTATTTAGTATTTGTAGAATTTATGTTGTTTTTTTTAAGTTTGAATTTGTGTTGCTTTATTTCTCGAACCTGTAACCTTTATGATAATTTTAATTAAATTTATTATGCTTTTACCTGAAATTAGGCCTATATTGTTTTGCATCAGTCAAGGACAGAACCAAGGACGGATATCGTTCGAATCGATCACTATTTTAATAAGTGTTTTTTTATGAATTGTGGAATTTTTTTACTAATTTATAGGTCGATAATTACGAATTTCTAAGATGTCGTCCAAATGTCAAGATGGTGGATAGCGTGAGATAGTAAATAATACTGCACACTAGTGGCTAAGAATTAAACTAATATGACAGCAACATACTCAAGCAGATGATATGAGTACTACGTGACACTATCGCTCCTAGTAACAAGTATTGAAAAAAAAGATGGCGGCGATGTCCTCTAGTAAGCGATGTGTGTTTACTAGCGCTTCTGGTGGCGAGTACTGAAAACAAGATGATGGATCCAATATGGTCACCAGGGTCAAGGTAAAGGACAAATGTCAAGGTCAAGGTCAAATGCCAAGATCAAGGCCAAAGGTCAAGGTCAATTTCAATGATCATGGTCAAAAGTCATGGTCAAAAATCAAGATTAAAGTAAAAGGTAAAGGTCGAGGTCAAAGATCTATTGGTCAAAATCCAAGGTCAAGATTTAATTAAATATATTTACAAATTCCTTGAAATGCATCACAGGATCAAATTTGTATCATCAGAAGCGTTGATATAACTAAAAATCACAAATAGCATGCTGATACACATAGACTAAACAATCTTATATGGAAAACACTATTATTCTATGATACTACTACTGAAAGTTAATATTATATAAATTTTATGAGATGTTTCTCCAAAATAATTACACACACACACAGGGTTCATCGACCTCTCGGGAGCACGTCAGAATCAATGGACTTAAATTTTCCTTAATTTCGAAAAATTGGGGGCAAGTGACCAGCCATCGAAAGTAAGGGGGGGGATGTTGAATCCCCGGGCACATTTTACACCATGCTCCGGCCTCTTGGATTTGAAACAATCCAAAACTAAAAGAAATCGATTTTTGAAATTTTCGAAATTTTGGTAATGTACCTCTTGAGAAAAAAAAGTGTTGGGGGGGGGGGGGAGGGGGGAGGGGCGAAGCGGGGTAGACTACACCCGGGCAAATTTCCCACCATGCCCCGGACTCATGGACATACAAAAAGCATGGTTATAGCCAATAACACGAAATAAGTGTTTTTTTTTTACCCTATGGCCCTCCCCATTCTGTCTTCGGGTCAAAGTCATGAACTTATTGTATTTTCATCGAGATTGCATGAACTTAAAACATTGAAATTGATACAATTAGAAGTAGGTTAAAAACGACTTAAAAGATTTGATTACATAGTTACAAGTGAAGCTAATAAAAGCGTGTTAAAAATGGAACGCAAGTCATGAACGCGAATGTGACACAAAAATGGCGGACATACGGGCGGCAAAATAAACCCGTATATTGTTACTTTCGTAAGCATAAGGGTACGTAGAAACATCACTGGTTTGCAAAATTAATCTTTATGATCGTGAAACTACCCTGGAATATTTTTTGGTATAGACATAGTAAAAAAGCATCACAAGTAAAAAAAAAAAACAAAACAAAACGAAAAACGCAGTCATGGGAATGTCGACAGAAGTGAAAACTTAAAACTTAATTTTAATATGACATCATTTCTACGTCAAGAAAATGATTTTGATATTACTAGCATGTCGGTGACGCGAACCCATAGGTTTTGCCCCTACCAAAAATCGCTCAACGCGGGTAAAGACGTTTTCACTTCAAAAACTCAAATGACCTGGAATTACAAAAACTGCACATACTCCTCCTAGCACAACGGTAAATCACGCGCTTATTAATCGCAAGTGGCGTGGTACAAATCTCGTCAATGTAAATTAATTTTAACTTTTTAATAACATTATTATATCCTACATTATATAATAATGTAGAATCAGCTCAATAAGTATACTTTTTGTCTTAGGAAGTATTTGCAGACTGACTTAAGTCATTTAGGCAAAAAAAACAACAAAAAATATACAAACATATACTTAGTGTTATAACATGTATTTTCTAAAGTTCCCGGTTAATACTTATTTTAGTAATGCCATAGAAGTATAACTTATAACGCGTGCGGAAACTTTGTAGCATTAAATGTTTAGTGGATTATAACAAGGTGGACAGTATTTTAATAAAATTCCTTGTCGAAAAATCATGTCCAAAGCCGGGGGTGGTTATTTTTTTCCCCCCAAGATTGTGGCAAGCTACGTTTTGCGATTTAGACAACGAATTCTAGTGGCGGGCGCAGATAAAGTAAGAGTGTGATTTCGCGTCTAGAAATTTAGGTATGTACATACTTGATACATTGTATCGTAAGTATGTATTTGCTCGTTACCGAGGTTGGACGTTTACAGATGCATCGCTGGTGAGTACTTAAGGTCTTGCTAACATTTTTGACGTGACAACGTCTAATAAATCGATGAACGCCGGCTGCACGCACGAAAAAGGAATACACTTTGTCCCGTTACGCTCATTGTACGCATGCGCCGCATCTATCTCTCTTCCACTCGATTGGAACAACCATAGATTTGACTTTTTCGAGGCACATTAAACTTGAAACACTCCAATTCGTTTCCTACTTTTCCTATCATCGTCCTATCCTTAACAGAATAACACAGATTGGAAGAAATTAAATAGCAAACATGTATAAACGTTATAGTTAAAAAAATATCTTCGTTAAAATAATAAACATATTTGAATTAATGAGTGCAAATAAAAGTAAATTTATCAATTAAATTGTAATTAAATTGTCACGTTAAACTATCGTCCGTAAACCGACTTTACAGACAACCAATTTTTTTTTCTTTCTCTGCTTCTTTTGAACCTCCTCCCAGGGCTGTGGCTCTCCGTGAACCAGCCTTCACCCGTCCCTCGGAAACTGGCCAAGTCGGAGGTCCTCCCGCTCGTAAACAAACTAACAACTGCATTCCCCCTCCCCTGGTCAACCTACGAGCAGCCGCCCCCCCCCCCTCTTATTCCACGACGTAGATGATCCCGAAACGTGGAAGTGCGTCGTCTGCGACGCGGAAAATTAGGATCCCGGTAATCGTCCGACCGCGAGCCATTTTTGCGGTCGAAAAAACATTTCAGGGACATGTTATTATTATACGCGATCCTCTCGAAACCTAAATAAGAGGTTTGGTATGAAAAAAAAAGGAAAAAAAAAATCCTGTGTCTTCTTTCACAGACGTCTTGCCAAACGAAAAGTCTGCTAACTTGAGATTTAAGAAAATAATGGAGGGATGCGTTATAAAAACGTTGAATGTTTTAAAAGGAAATACCTACATATCTCACCAAAGGTGGGACCATTTGTAGATATAAAATAATAATGTTTCAGTTATCAATATTTAAGAAAAATAAGTGTTAGATTACTTAATAACTAATGAATCGTTTTTTGAAGAAATTAATTTACTATTGATTAAAATCTTAATAAATGTACGATTTCTTTAGAACAAAGTTTAGTAGTATAGCAAATATTTACTACTGTAGAATTTACGAAAATGTTTTTGAAATAATTGAGATTTCAAATAATTTTTTTGCCAATTTAAAAGAGCCTGCATCTGGTAAAATAAATATTTGTTGCAAGAATACAGTTATTTGTTTAATCAATCACAAAACGTTATATAAAGATTTTTGTAAAATTTTCTAACCAGGAGTTAAATACCATTTTAATTTTTTTTATATAATATTTTGCGATTAGTGTATAATTTCTACTGCTGTACCCAAATTATTAAATATACTTATAATCTGTAACATTTATTAGAATATATGGTTGTCATTCAATTTTATTGTTATGCAACAATTAAGATGGTAGGCACTTTTTACAAACACATTGGTATGGAACACTAATTGAATGATATATGGCGGACTAAAATACTTCCTGAGTTAGACAAACTACAATCTGTTCACGAAAAGATTTTTTTTTTTTACTGGTGACGGAACGACTTTACAGAATTGGGCCGTTAAGCTTTCTTTAAATATTAACCAACTAATTATTTTATACATAATATGCTGGTCTTGTTCTACACGTATATGCGGTTTCTTTATAAAGTCGAATTAGGTATTCGTCAGATGTTAAATTCTTAATGTTAACTGAAGAAAATGTCTATAAATTGACTCTAGAACAAACATAGTGCATTAGTTTAATACATCGCACTTGAATGGTTAGGGAATTTTTTTTTGAAAAATAGATTCTAAACATTACTTTGTAAAATTACAAAAAAAAAAAAAGAAAAATAATTGTGAGCGAGTATTTCAGTACTCACCATACGTGTGTAACTCCTAACCTCAAAAACGAGCAAATTCACCTGTTCTCATGTTGCAAATACCCTTAAAATACTAACATCGAACACGAAATGTAACACAGATTTCTTTAAAATAATGTCGTGCATGATTAGTGTAGGCCCTATACTCTAATTGTTTTTTCAACTACATTTCTGGGCCGAATCACACGTAGTTTCCGCACCCGCCGCTAAAATTCGTTACCAGGTCAGCTACGTCGACTATCGAATCATTCGATTTATAGAGCAAAATTTTAAACTATTAAATGAAACGGCTCCTATAAAAGCGAAAAAGACTTAAAAAAAAACTAATAAACCCTGGCTTTAGACATTAATTTTGACAAGAGATTATATAAAAAATACCATCTATCTTGTTAAAATTAATTAAACCGTTAAAACTATAAATTTTCCCTTTGGCTTTCAGAAATTCAGTTCGTGCCATCCACCACAGATGGCAGTACCGTCGTTACACATTTCCGTTCCATGAGACTTTATATTCACGAAATTACTCCCACGAAACGCCGTGTACCCGAAGCTAAGACGTAGCCTACACATTAAAATCAAGTTTATGAAATAGAGACAAGTCATAAAAACATATTATGGGAAATACTTTAAGTACTTCAATGACATCATTTTACGACATTGACAGGTCTTGCGATGGGTGTAAACCATTTTTTGAATTAAAAACTTTCCAGGTCTATGTGTCTCATAATAAATAATTTTTCCATTATTGACATTTGCTCATCCCCAACTTCAAAGGCCGTATGGAAAGCTCTGTATACCATAAGCCTTATATGTTTGTGTTTTCTTCTTTTTCCCCGTCATATTTCTGCGGTAGAATTTTGTTTGATAACTCACACGTTTTATTTTTAAATTTTATTTACATATACTGTAACATATACCTACTGTATGTCAAAAATAGGAAAATAAATATGCAGGCAGAATATACTAAGCAACAAAAAATTGTTCAGACTTAATTTTTAAAGAGTTTAGAATACCTGTAAGTGAATTAAATTCCTTGCATTTTAAGGGACATATGTTTTAGTTTATCCTTTAACCTCCGTATTATCCACTCTTTGAGATAATGGTTGGTTTGATCAAAAAAAAAATCAAATAAAATTCTATACTTCCAACGAATACAATTGTTTTCATATCAAGAGAGTTGAAACCTTCCTGATTTCAAAAGTCTTCGTCCGATTTTGCCAATTCATATTCTACATTATATGTATAGATCTGGAAGTAATTTGTGCAAAACTGCGGCAATTATCGTGTCCAAAAAAGGTTACATATATGTAAAAAAAACTTTGATGGTGGTTTTGGGATCTAGGATTATGAAATGAATATCTACGAATAAATTTTCCAGAACTCGTACTATTGTAACCACACGGTAATTTTTTTTTATAAATGGAACAGAAATATTCATGTTAAATTACAGATATTTGTACATTTGTATATTTACATGGAAAAAACTGTATAACTACAAAATAGTGTTCGTTCTTACCTAGTTATTTATGCTTTGTGTTGTTCCAGTACCACCAATAATTAAATTTATCTGTAAACCGTTCCCAGAATAGCTTTCCAGTATTAACTGCGCACATTAATAAGCATTATGAAAAAATCCAATAAAATTAACGAATAGGCCTATGCAATTAATTTTTCCCCATGGTTTGAAAAAATTATGCTTGAATGAAACATCAATTAAAAATATAAAATATATGGGTCAATTTACGTAAGAAATGTGTTTCTTGAAAAAACGTATATCATACATGAAACAATAACCACATCAATTTATTGTACAAAAGTTACAATATCTTCCTTGAGGCATTAAAAAACTATTTCTTGGCAACTGGTTTCCAAAAAAATCCGTTGTAAAAGTAAAAAAAAAAAAATTGCGCATGTTAACGACTAAAATTTGTAGTCTGTTTTCTAAATCCGCCCACAAAAAAAAAATGGGGTGTGGCTGTGTCATGGACACGGCCGTGTGTTGTACGTGAAAACGTGTACGTAACAGGTAGGTAATATATATTATTTCAACACCATATATATACATATATATATATATATATATATTTATATATAAAATAATGACCCAAAACTGACATTCGCCATTAATTGACTATTAAAGTAAGGCGATTTCACTTGACCCTTTCCAAAATAAATTTGCTAGTGTTGCGGTTCGCATCCTATCCGCCAGAAACATACCCTGTGGTATCCATCACTGACGTATTTCGACATCTAAGCGTTTCACGAAGCATTAAGTTCAAAATTTATTTACTTGAATTTTCAGTGGAGACTGGAGAAATTTAATTGTAGCACTTGATTTAGTTACAGTGTAACAGCTGTTAAAATTATTTTGATTTCGAATGAAATTTAAAAACTATAGACACACACATACATATATATTTATATATCGTTTTGACACCCTTTTTTTGTGTTTTGAAACTAACTTTATATATATATATATTCACTGTAACTATTTTACACTGATGTTTTATGAATTCAATCGATAGATTTTGACGAGAGTAGACGATTGAAACCCAAACAAACGTCGTAGCTTCTCCGAGTCAAAAGTTATACTAAATGGAAATCTCGAAACGCAGCAAAATGACCTCAAAATGGCGGCACTTCCCCCTCCACCGCGCGCGATGCGTCACAGTCTTCACTTAGCGTAACGAATTCTTTGATCCTTTGGTCATCCAGTGGTGTAATAACATTTTTGGATGGATAAGACAGATATGTAGCTGCAACACCAAACTGTATACCCCGATTTTGTTATCATCCGTTTTTTTTTATTGCCTCCCACTATGGAAGGGGTCGTTACCACAACGCCGAAATACCACAACGCTGAACGTACAACAACGCCGAATACCATAACGCCGAATGCCAAATTGACCGCAACGCCGACAGCTAGAAAACTGCTGTGTACCACAACGCCGAAATACAGTAACGCCGAAAAATGTTGCTGCGTGGAGGGGGGGGGGGGGGGGGGCACAGGAGCAAAATGAAAAACCAATGAATGAATTCGTGTGTGTTTCTTAAATGCATCTTAACGCCGAAATACCACAACCTAACCTAACCTAGGCTAGCCTAACCTAGCCTAACCTAACCTAACCTTACCTAACCTAACCATTGTGGCAGTCCTGCAATGACATTTTACGGCGTTAATGTATTTCGGCGTTGTGGTAATTCGGCGTTGTGGTACACGGCAGTTTTATAGCTGTCGGCGTTGTAGTCAATTTGGCATTCGGCGTTATGGTTTTCGGCGTTGTGGTATTTCGGCGTTGTGGTGCGTCCCCCTATGGAAGCAATTTTGAAGACGTGTTCACGTCAAAAACAGAGTATGACGGCTGACTACGTTACGGTGTACTTCGCTCCCGACGGAGGAAAATCGACGGCCGCTTCTTTGGTGGCCAAGACGGTGAGAGGCGTCGCTACCTCCGTGTGATTGCCGTCGTGACAGTTGATTGGCGCGCCGTAGATCCTCGAGCGAATGATGGCTGCCTTCACCAGGCGTGCTTTCCCGACACCCCTCACCACCCCCTGCCTTTTGCTTCCCCTCGTCGAACGTGAAGGCGCTTACAGAACACCGCTCCAGAGCGACCACCGACAGAATGCCAGGGCATAGAACCAAGGACCGTCGAGAGAAGCCTTGGGGTGATAAACCTTTGACTCCCCCTCCTCCTCCTCCCCCCTTCCTCATTACTTCATTTACAACTTTTAGAACCCATACAAAAAATAATAATTTCAAAGCAGTCATGAGGACTGCCGACAGAAGTGAAAACGTTTTCGCAATTTTTACGATAAAAATATTATCACACAACAAATTTGTTTCATCACGCTAGTAAAATAACTCCTAAATTAATATAAAATACGCATTGCATAGTAATTGTAGGTAATAAAAAAACTAATATTGATGTTCTTAATTTTTAGGTTTATATTGCTACAAATACTCCGTTTTCTTCGTTATTCAAACTATAGGCCTATAGGCTATCTATATGAGAATATTAATATAATTTATACTCACTTTTTACTGCACAGTAATCGTATACTTAAGATTTAAAAGCGCAATAAGTTATACTAATAGGAACAGATATAGTGTTATCGTTAACACGTCATGTGGCCATGTCGACGACGACTTAAATGACTTTACTCCCTAACCAAACTTTCCCATAGAAGTTTTCACTTCAAAAATAAAGACTGAAAACATTACCATGACCTCACGTGTAAACGTGATCTGCGTGTACAGCAGTTGTTTTTTTTAATGAATTATGAAGGCACTAAAGACTTTTAATTTTCGTAATAGAATCAAGGGGGAACAAAATTGAGATAGTCTTTCAGTACTCGCCAGATATGTGTAACATCTAACCTAGCGGTAACGAATAAAATTCACGTGTTATTATGTTTAAAATACACGTAATAATACGAAACTCCGAGATGAAATTTATCGTAAACATTTTAAAATAATAATACAAATATTAAAATTGTGTTTTCAACTAAATTTCCGAATGTGAATCACGCGTTTTTTCCGCACCCGATATTAGAATTCGCTGCCGGAGCAACTACTTCGACTATAGACTCATCTCATTTGCAGAGCGAAATATTAAAAACTAGATAATGCAACGGCTCCGATAAAAACGAAAAAACAAAACAAAAAAAAAACATGAAAAACTCAAAATTCCAGCCTCGGACCAGATTTCCGAAAAGGGATTTTTATTATATTACAGCTAATCTTAGTAATTCATTAAACAGATCATACCATAAAAGTTTCCTCTGTCTTCGTTTTAACTTTGGTTCGCGCCACAGATTGCAGCATCGCGGTTACGCATTTCCGTTCTATGCGACTTCCGTTCCGTTCACGAAATTACTCCCACCAAATGCCCCGTATACAGAGAGCTACCATGTTAGACTAAAAAAAAAATTGTTGTCTGTAAAGTCGGTTTACGGACGATAGTTTAACGTGACAACGTCATAACAAAACATTGATGAAATGATTGCATACTTTTATGAATAAAATTGAATCATTTTTATTGAATTATCACTATTTTGTATGGATACAAAGAAGGAGTGAAATGAAATGTACAATTTAATTGATAAATTTACTTTTATTTGCACTCATTAATTTAAATATGTTTATTAAATTAACGAAGAGATTATTTTAACTATATATTTTATACATGTTTGCTATTTAACTTCTTCCAATCTGTGTTATTCTGTTAAGGATAGGACGATGATAGGAAAAGTAGGAAACGAATGGGAGTGTTTCAAGTTTAATGTGCCTCGAAAAAGTCAAATCGATGGTTGTAGAGATAGATGCGGCGCAAGCGTACAATGAGCGTAACGGGACACAGCGTAACGGGACAATGTGTATTACGGGACACTTTTTCTTTCGTGCAGCCCGCGTTCATCGATTTATTAGACGTTGTCACGTCAATAAATAAAAGAGGTTGAGGGAGCTGGGAGTCGGGTGCGTTCGGAGAGTGCACAAGGGCCTTAAAACGGCGCACGGCGGGTCAGGAGGCCACAAGGGGAGTCATGTTACTTCGCCCGTCCGTCATCGGCGGGACCAGACGACAGGCTGCCCCAGAAGCGGGGTCTCGGTCGGCCGGGAGGCCTGAGGCATACCTTCAGGGGTCCACAAGGCCCTGTCCTTCCCCGAGGGTTTTCTCGAGGTATCTCCTGTTTGCGGTAGTCTGAGGAAAACCACCACCTAGTTATTGCAGTAAGCGTCGAAATTGTGCAGACGATATCGGCCTGGTTAGCTCTGACAGGTGCACCTGTGCTGCAAAGCACAGACAGACTGCGTGTGACTGCTCTCCACCTCCACGTGGTAGTGAATGGTAACGTAGGCGGGTGATAAGTCGACCAGTTACTGCCAGACCTGCGTCGCACTAATTCCTCACGAGGACTCCCTGTCACGGCGAAGGAGAGTTTTGGGATAGGCACATGCGCAGAGGTGGACCTGTCCGCCTCTGCAAAATCACAGGACCGGCTGGACCCCGACGAGGAGCGCGGGGTCTTCCGGAAACCTGCAACCGGCACGCGGATGCCTAAAGACCGCCAGCTGGCACGTGGGGGGGAGCGCAAAAAAGCTCCAGCTCGCCCCCCAACCGAATCGGAGGTAGAAACCACGGCTGACAGCGAGGACTCGGCACTACCAAGTCGGTCTCGCGGCGAGCAGATGGTGCAGTTGGTCAAGCGGCCGTGGAAAGAGCAGAGGAGAAAAACTAAGAAGGAGAGGCGGACCCCAATACAGGAAAGTGGTGAAGAGGTTGCAAGGACGTGGAGCCGGCCCGGGAACAGGCCACTGAGGCACTGCTGGGCCCCTCCGCAAATGGAACCCGGGGAAAACCCCCCAGTAAGGCCAAGGACAAAGAGCCCTTGCACGTTCCTGACACGGCTCCAACCCAGGAAAAGGAATCAAGGAAACTGGAAACGACCCCGACTGCACTCAGTTCTGAGGCACTCGACGTGAATAAACTCGTGGCGGAGCTGTATGGCATCTGCTCCGACCGCGAGCGAGTGACCAGCGGAGCCGCGCGCGAGATCGGGGCGAGGGTCCGGCTAATGCAGAATGCTATCGACAGGCTCGTACACGCGAATCTGTTTCTCGCCGGTGCAGCGAGTGCTGCAGCCAAGGTTGGGGCGGGCGACCGGAAACGGTCGTACGCCGGTGTGGCCAGTGGTAGCCCAGCCACTGAAGTTCAGGCAGCAGCTGGTCCCGTGCAGATCAGGCCTGCGAGAAAAGTAATGGTGGTGTACCCTGTGGATGAGACTGCCCCGTCAAAGGAAACGCAGCAGACTGTAAGAAGTGGACTCGCCCAGGTCGAAAAAGATCTAAAAATCAAGGGGATGCGCGCCGTGGCACGTGGGGGTGTAGTGGTCGAGGCGGCCGATGACGCCACCATGATCGCCCTCCGTACACAGCTTGCTACGCAAGCAGATAAAATCAGGGTGCATGAACCCAAGCACCTCATGCCAGAGGTGCTGGTGTACGACGTGCCACGAGATATGGCCACCCCAGAAATTGGCAAGCATATCCACGGGAAAAATTTCCTAGAGGAGACAATCCCACTGGCGGAATTTTGCAAAGATCTGCGGATCAAGCGCCAGATGGGAAGCCGTACAGGAGACGAGACACATCTCGTTCTGCAGTGCTCCCCTAAGGCTCGCCGAGCGATGCTGGATGCGCGCAGAGTGTACCTAGGGTACACCTCCTGCAAAGTTGTCGATTATCTCAACCCTCTCAGATGTTATAACTGCCAGAGATTTGGGCACCACTCTGCAGCCTGTAAAATGAAGGCTCAGTGCGGGAGATGTGGCACTGAAGGACACACAACTACTGAGTGCACCAAGGGTACTCAGGAGAGGTGTGCCAATTGTGTGCGGGCTGGTGTCAAGGAACACGACCATGTGGCCTCCTCGCGGGACTGCCCTGTCTTTGCTAAGGCTATAACGATGGAGGCCTCTCGCATTGATTATGGTTAGTTGTGCCCAGCTCAATATGCAGAGGTCGTCTGTGGTCACGGCCGAACTGGAGGCGTACTGTAGGCAGCAGAATCCAGATGTGCTGCTACTCCAAGAGCCGTACTCAGTCCATGGTAAGCTCCCTGGACTAAGCGGCCGTAAGGCCTTCCTGGGTGAACATCCCCAGGTTTCTGTGGTCGTGCACAACGACAGGTTGGACATGATGGTGTGTGTGGGGCTCTCCACCCCACGCCACATGGTGGTGCAATTGAGAGACGAGTGTCATAACACAGTCTTCGTGGTCTCGTCATACTTTAGGCCAACTGACGAGATCGGTCAACATCTCGCCCAGTGGGAACGCATCCTTCGGGCTCTGCGCGGCCGCTGGGTTGTACTGAGCGCAGATGTGAACGCGAAGGCTGAACTTTGGCACTCCCCCACTACTAATGACAAGGGGGTTATTGTCACCCAGTTTCTCCTTGCCCATGACCTATACGTTCAAAATGAACCAGGGCATTTGCAGACGTATGTCTCCAACGCGCACGGAACTGAATCAACCCTCGACGTGACGATTAGCACCCGTCACGGAAGGGGTAAGATAACGGACTGGGTAGTGTCGCAGGACTCCTCCAGTGACCATAGCCAGATCAAGTTCAAACTGAAGCTTGGGGAACCTGGCCAAGTGGCGGAGGTGCGTACCATCCCCAGGTCCCGATACATCCATAAGGGCACAAACTGGCGACGTTTTGACAACGTCCTGCGTCAAAAGTTTGGCACACATGAGGGTGACTTGGGTTGTGAATCGGTGCATCGGCGGGCTGAGGCGTTGACTGATGTTATCCAGGACACTGCCAAGGCGGTCTTGCAAACACGAACGTACTCCCGGGCCTCCAGTCAGTGGTGGACGGACGAGTTGGAGGACCTCAGGCTATCACTCGTTCGCGAGCGGAACGCCATGAAGCGTATGCGTGAGCCTGCTAGGGAGCGGGCACGGGTGGTGTATAACACCCGTATGCGTCGCTATAAGAACTTGGTGAGGACCACCCGACTTGACTCGTGGCGCCATTTCGTGGAGGATACCGGGAACGCAGAACCCTGGGGACTGGTCTATAAAATAGCGGCTGGTAAACAACGTTTAGCTACGCATCTCTGCAGCTTGCGTCAGAGTGAGACAATGGACCTGGATGTGCTCACTAGCTCAGTTGGACTCTTGCAGGAGCTCCTGCCAGATGATGATCCGAGGGAGGATCTCCCTCTGCATGTTCCTGTGAGGGAGACTTGTCGCCTCCCCACAGGTGCAGCTGACACTGCCGACTTTGATATGGATGAATTGAGGGCTGCACTGTGGAGTCAAAAGAACAGGAAGGCCCCAGGTGTCGATGGAATCACAGCCGAGATCCTGAAGCGGGCCAGTACTCAGCTACTTCCCCCCCTGCTTGATCTAGCAAATAAGTGCCTTTCTGATGGGCAGTTCCCGGATTGCTGGAAAGTTGGAGAGATCCGGGTTCTGTACAAAGGAGGAGGCAAAGATCAGGGGGAGGCCGGTTCGTATCGGCCGTTGGCGCTTCTTCCGGTACTTGGAAAAGTGCTGGAGAAGTTAATCAGCGGCAGGCTAACCGGCTTCCTGGACATTGTTGATGGCATTAACGTCCGCCAGTATGGGTTCCGTCAAGGACTAGGTACTGATAACGCTCTCTACGATGTAACATCCTGTGTGGGAGCGTGTCAGAGTAAATACCTGGTAGGTGTGTTCCTCGACATATCGGGGGCATTTGACTCAGCATGGTGGCCGGGAATTCTGGAGAGGCTCCGTGAAGTTGAATGTCCGGCAAATTTACATCGGCTGCTGGCGCACTATTTTGAGAATCGAAAAGGAGTACTCAGGCTTAACACCTATGACGTCGAGAAGTTGCTGACCAAGGGGTGCCCCCAGGGCTCTGTCCTGGGTCCCCTGCTCTGGAATATCCTGTTTGATGGGTTCCTCAGGATACCACTGCCCCCTGGTTGCCAAGCCTTCGGGTATGCGGACGATGGTCTCGTCTTAATTCCAGGCGAGTCCAGAGCTGAACTGGAAAGAAAGGCCTGCACAGCAATGCAAGCAATCGAGGATTGGGGAGCAGCTGCAAAGTTGCGCTTCTCGGTTGCTAAAACCAAGTGCATGATGCTGAGAGGCCAATTCAAGGGGAAATGGCCGCACTATCCACGAGTCCAGCTTGCTGGCAACAGGCTGGACTTTGTGACGACGATCAAGTACTTGGGGGTCATGCTGGATGAGCGTCTAACGTACATCCCGCATGTAACCATTGTAACTAAGAAAGCGACGGAGGTGTTTCATAAGCTGAGGAAACTTGCACCTAGTGAGGGGGGCTTGACCTTCCGAACAATGATGGTGTTGTACCGTAGTGTCTTCCTCCCAGTTGTGACGTATGGGGCTGTAGTGTGGTCACAGAGGGCTACCCAGGCACATGTGAAGAGGAGGTTGCTCTCGGCACAAAGAGCGGCCCTCTTGGCGGTAACCAAGGCGTACGCCACTGTGGCTAGTGAGGCTTTGCCAGTCCTGGCTGGGGTGGCTCCCCTGGATATTGAAGTGTTGGAGCGAGGGGCGTTAACTCGCCTCCGTATCCAAAAGGAGATGACTGAGGCACGAGTACATCTAGTGCGGGAGCACAGTCTTGCGGCGTGGCAGTTCAGATGGGACACATCGGAGAGAGGGCGGCACACCTACGCGGTGCTACCATCTGTGCGAAGTCGCGTGCGGGCTGGGTTCCTCGAGGTTTCCCATGCGCTTGCGCAGATCCTAACAGGTCATGGGAACTTCAGGGCGAGCCTCTACCGGTTTGGGTTGGTGGATACACCACTCTGCCTGTACTGTCATGAGAACGATGACGTACAACATGTCCTGACCAACTGTGGGAAGATGGAGGACCTACGGGAACAACTACGCTTCCAGGTTGGGCTCCTGGAAGGCGAAATGACACTGCCACAAATGCTCCTGCAAAAGAGCACAGCGGCCCTAGTAGGAGCATTTGCCCGAAAAGTGGTCCGCCGGTTGAGTGCAGCAGAAATGCTGCTGACGCCGAGACCCCCGGATGGCTGACCCAGCTGCAGTGGGCGGGGTGACTCGCCTCCTGATGGTGATGGCACGGACGCATAGGTACAAGGGGTCCAGAGGAAGGGATGTTAACCCTGGACTGGTACCAATGATTGCACGGGACGACCCCCGCTTTGGCCCAAGGCTAAGCGGGGAATCCTCCCCAGATGTCTACGAAACACGGCAGTTGAGACATCCGGACGGTGGGAGGACCACCTCCGACGAGGCTGTGGAAGATGTGGTAGAGACCAGTACACTTGCCTACGTTCCGGCGGAAGCAATTGGGAACACTCTCGACCTGCGAAATGGTGCAACATCGGCCATAGCCTGATCCTATTGATTTGAGCCTCAGCCGGTAGTGGGTGCCTGTGAATCTCCCGACTTGGGGTGGCGTAGTTCACCACCCCTGACTGGGTTAATGCGGGTGGCGCTCCGGTGTATACGCGGATTACTTAAAAGATAAGACCAACAGTCTAAAGAATCTGTAAGTGCATGTGGGCAACCTAGATTGTCCATGTGTACCTGAGAAACCTGTCTGGCGTCAGCCGGGCAGGTGGAGGGGCGTGCTTTCAAGCAACACGGATCCTTGAGATAGGCAACAAGTTTGTGTCGAAGCTTTGATAGGCCTATTCTAACACGTCTATCAGCTGTTCCCTGATTCTACCTTTGAGGTGCAGGTACAGGGAGGGAGGAGGTGCGGAAAGCCGGACATGTTCCGGAAAACATGTCCTTCCCCGAGGCAAAGGCCAGTGTTACCTGCGGTGGAGCATACATCCACCGAACAGCTGACGCCATCAGTTGCCTCCTCGGTCGAAGGATTCTTTTGTTTAAACGCAATTCCTCGGACATTCGCCAATGCAATTTTGCACTGTTTTGTCATGGGAAAAAAATTCACAAATGAAAAATAATAATAAAAAAAATGAAATGGTAAACCCACAGAAAACAAGCCTAAATCAGCTGATGTCAAACAGATAAACCCAACGATGAACCTACACAGGTGTTACTGACGGGTCGTTACCACAACGACGAAATACCATTAACGCCGAATGTCAAAATTGACCACAACGCCGACAGCTAGAAAACTGCTGTGTACCACAACGCCGAAATAACAACTGAATGAATTTGTGTGTGTTTCTTAAATGTACCTTAACGCCGAAATACCACAATCAAACCTAACCTTACATAACCTAAACCTAACCTAGCGTAATATAACCTAACCTAACTTAACATAGCCTATCCTAGTCTAGCCTAACCTAACCTAGTCTAACATAACCTAGTCTAACCTAACCTAACCTTTGTGGCAGTCCTGCAATGACATTTTTCGGCGTTAGTGTTTTTCGGCGTTTTGATAATTCGGCGTTGTGTTACACAGCAGTTTTCTAGCTGTCGGCGTTGTGGTCAATGTGGTATTTCGGCGTTGTGGTGCGTCCCCGTTACTACGGGTAACACAACGACACCTCCGACAGAAACGGTAGGCGTCATAATACAAAAACGGTTGCGACGTTTCAGGAAATGACATCTGTTCTCATAATCAGGCACAAACAGACTGATGATTAGAGACCGGAAAAATTCGCGAATTCATTTCGCGATAGGCTAAAATACAAATAGTTATACCTCAGTGCAGCCTCTGCTATTGGCTCACAACTCACCTGGGTGACTCTGGGCCAATGAGAGAAACGCCCGACCAAAGCTTTATCGAATCACAGGCTGCTACGTTGGGACGTCCCACAAGACAGCAGCCAATGAGTGGGTGACATTTGACCTAGTGTACGTAGAACTATGGAGTTCATCCTGCAGGTCATTGAACCCGCGAATTTTTCCGTTCCCTACTGATGATGGAAATAGATGCCAGTTACCGAAACGTCGCAACAGTTTTTTACATAGAAAATTTACTGTGTTCGTCTGCGCTGTCGTCCATAATACCTATCTAGGTTCATCGTTGGTTTTATGTGTTTGACATCAACTGATGTAGGCTTTTTTTCCTGTGGGTTTATGTTTTTAATTTTTAATTTTGAATTTTGAATTTATGAATTTTTCCCATGAAAAAACAGTGTAAAACTGCAGTGGCGTATGTCCAAGAAATTGTATTAAATCAAAATTGCCAATTTCATTAATCATTACAAGAACTTAGTTTATTGTTGTTGTTTTATCTTCCAAACAAGAAGTGGTGGACGCCAAGAGACGCGATATTTTCTTCCCTGTAGTTCTGAAAAATCAATGCGAGATATCGGTAAAGGTAATATGTTATTTTGGGCAAGGCAAGATAAGCTGTTTGGAGACAAGGAACTACACGCCATAAATGAAGTAATGCGTGTTGAGAATATTAATGGAACTGTCCAAAATCCCGTTTTGTTGACGTAGGAATATTTTTAATACACAAACTCTATTTATTTTTTATTTTTTATATGGCCTCCCGAAAAAAAAAATTGGTTGTCTGTAAAGTCGGTTTACGGACGATAGTTTAACTTGAAAACGTCATAACAAAACATTGATAAAATGATAGATGCGGCGCAAGCGTACGATGAGCGTAACGAGACACCGCTTAACGGGACAATGAGCGTAACGGGACACAGTGTAACGGGACAATGTGCGTAACGGGACACTTTTTCGTGCGTGCAGCCGGCGTTCATCGATTTATTAGACGTTGTCACGTCAAAAATTCTCCATCCACCACTTCAAAAAAAGTATATAAGTTAGTATTGTGTACAGCGTTTTCAAAAAAAAATGTGGTATTGATTACTGTGTTATTAAAAGAAGGATACAGTGTTTACTGTATCGTTCTAAGGAGGATAAAGGAATTTGATGCTGATATTTTGTTTTCAAATAAAGATAACTTCATGTTCTAAAGTAAAGTACACTTATTGCTCTATCATCCAAAGACGGATGATGGTAATTGTTGTGTTGTTTTATTGAGTAAAAAATAATTGGTATCTGTGTATCCCAAAGAAAACTATGTTATCAACTGTCTCTTCCTAAGAGGGCTGCATTATCAATAGTGTTTTCCAAAGATTATTCTGCTGTTTTCTGTATGTGTCACTAAAAGAAGGCATAGGGATTGGCTGCTGTGTCTTACAAGAAAGGTTACATAAGCAGCTAACTTTTTAAGGAGGATTTAATGGACGACGTGTCTTCTAAAATTGATATATTTGAAAATGCTTCTTCTTCTTCTTCTTAATAGTCACATTTTTGGGTGCGTCTTCCGAATAATAAAATGCGTTCGCTACTATGCATTTCCAAGAAAGATATTCAGTTTGCGGCGTCCTCCAGACAATGACAACTGCAGAGATAGACTTCTATGTTATAAATTACAGTTAGTTTATGGTATTTCCATCTAAGAGTGCACATAAAAAAACGAAGATTTCTTCGCAGTTACCCGTAGAAACTATGACGAATTTTGTCTTCCTAGTTATGTGTTCCGCTGTAAACAAAGTAAACAAGCACGTTGAATAATGAAAAGTGTTTTTTTTTTCTGTAGAAATAATACATTTTAAGGCTTGAAATAATTCAAGTTATTCATTGTAGGTTAAGTTTTAATTGTGTACATTCCGTTTCGGGTCATTATTTAATATTTACGTTCCACACGGTTAAGCTTGCCGGCATTTTGAGTGACTGAAATTTCACAAAATTATATATATATATATATATATCGCATACATTTTGCATGATTATCTGGCAAAGTTGCATTTTTAAACATTTTTGTACATTATGGAAAAGAGAATGAAATGGAATATAAAACTGAAACTTTTTAGGTTTAAAGTCAATTTTACTGGCTACTAAGTGATATGATCCAATGAGGCTAAATAAAATAAAATAATCTTTTCTCAAAAAATTAAAACCATATTACGCAGAACTGTCTTTGGTTCGCCTTATACTCCACAAAAATGTTTAAAAAATTCAACTTTTCTAGCTAATTATGCAAAAAGGATGCACTATTCGTATATAATTTTCAATTTGTTAAAGTGAGCGACTCAAAAAACTCTTTAATTTAACAGTTTTTAAATGTAATTTTAAAATAATTACCTGGAACGGAACATAGCCTCTTAAAGAATATATATATATAAAGCACCCATAAAATTACGAAGCTATCCATAAATTCACATAGAGAACCTGCCTAATTTTTAAATTTTAGGTGTCAAATCATTACTGCGTTTACTCATCAGGGTTATGTCTTATAACTTAAACATGATCTAGTTTGCTGGTTTTTATAAAATCTAACTTATATTGTCACAATTTATGTAGGCATGTGTATCTGAAAGGAAATGTCTAAATCCTATATATCCGTCTAGGTGTTCTAGAGCAATCGTGGTTACATCATTTTTATTCCCTCTTCTCGCTATATAAGAAAAATTATTTTGATGCGGAACATCTTAGCTCTCTCGGTTCTAACATTTGGTGGGAGTAATTTCGTGAATGGAACGGAAGTCGCATGGAACGGAAAAGTGTAACCACGGTGCTGCCATCTGTGGCGGATGGAGCGAACCAAAGTTCAAAAAGCCAAAGGGAAACTTTATAGTATTACTGTTATAAAACCGAGGATTACTAATTTTTCAAGTCTTTTTCGCTTTTGTCGGAGCCGTTTTATTAAATATTTCAAAAATTCGCTATTCAAATCGAATGATACTATAGTCGACATAGTTGATCCGGCAGCGAATTCTAGCGGCGGGTGTGGGAACTACGCGTGTTTTGCGCCAAGAGATGTAGTTGAGAACACAATTAGGGTATATATTCATCATGTTTGGCATTATTTTTAAGAATTCTACGTTAAATTTCGTTTCCGAGTTTCCTATTACAAATATATTCGCAACATGAGAACACGTGAATTCACTCGTTACCGAGGTTAGTTGTAACACATTTTTGCAGGTACAGAAATACTCGCTCACGTTTTTTTTCGTTGTATTATTCTGCAGACAGTTTAGATAGATATATAAATAACATTGCTTTTTGCGCGCTGCAGCCACACTTTGGCTACCAATAAAGTACCTATACTATGAAATAGACTATTAGCAAGTACGCGTAAATGACAGTATTGTTATAACTTAGGTATATAGTGTATTTTTTACATCTCTGTAAGTTTATTTTAAATTATTTATCCCATTGATAAACTGGACTATTTAGTCCAGAAAGTGAAACGTCAGTCTGTCTTGGCAGTTGAAGTCACAATTGGGCAACTTTACGGCAGTAAAATAAACGCTCTTTCAATGACACTTTGTTGTTTATCAACTGCTATATGCGCGTGGCCAGAAAGAACACGATTATTTCTTTCGGATTGGGGACTTTTCAACAGCAACTTGTAATAAATTTTTAACTGGACTTATGTGCAATAAAGTAGTAACATTAACTAGGTTATCAGTTAAAAATCCACTGTTAAATGAGTGCATTTTTGTTTGCTGAAACAAACTGAATGCAGTGACTCATGTGTGAGCAATCGAAACCAACTTGAAAAAAAAATTTCAGAATTTTAGGGCAGTTTAAAAAACGAGTAATTCAAATTAATATTACAGATATGTATGGCATCACCATTTTTAACTGGTTGAGTTAATTATGATAGTATTTTACAGGTTATCACTGAAAATAAGATATGTAACTTTGTTGTCTTTTCTGAAAAAAGAATCAGTTAATCATTTAAATACGAACACAATTAGTACTACAAAGTGCTTATATTTTGTCAACCATTTTCATATCAGAACACAGATTGTTTATCAATAATCAATCGGCATCTAAAAAAATATGCATATATTTACAAAACTTGATGGTAAATTATAAATACATAAGGAAGGGATACGATACAAATAAGGTTTTTTACTCCGCCATGGACCGATAGACCGTGGAGGTATTCTTATAAGGACAGGTGGGTCGCCAGCTGAAAAAGTTTGGGCACCACTGCTACAGACAGTAGCAACGTTATCACCAGCGTCCGACTCGTAGTAACTGTTCAGATTATACTTCATCTCGAAGCACTATGATATGATCTCGACCAACGCGGTAGAAATCACCGGGTTCGAACAGACTTCCTGAATATGACATAAATAAAATCAGATGTCTCTAATTTTTTTTTTAATACTAGTAAAGATCTATCTTCGGTGCGGTAGGTACGAATCTTCTAGTCGCTCGTACAGGACTCCGAGGATTCGGAGACCCTCACGTACACAAACAACGTCTTCACTCCTTCAATGGCGGACCTCTTCTCCACATTTCCTTCTAAAATTAACTTCTAGCGTTCAGCCTTTTGTGGCAAACAAGGAACAAAACTGCCAAGAGAACTGGCTGAAGACTTGCATTCATAACAACCCGGAGGAATGAAACCATCGAATAAACTGTGCCAATGGCGGCTTCAGGATGACTTTTCGGGAGGGGCTATCGCACAAAGAAAGGTCGTAGTTGCAAAAAAATGAAAGTGGTCAGATATTGGCCTTGGAATATTATTTACAAATGACAGGTTTCAAATACAGAACCTTAGTAGCTCCATGCAACTTTTGATGAGATGAAATATTAACATATGAAATTAAATATTTAAGTAAACATAAATATATACTAATCAATAAAATTGGTCTCGGGAGGGGCTATCGCCCCCACCGCCCCCCTTCTGGAGCCGCGCTTGAACTGTGCTTGGTGCATGAAAATAATATAACGGAATGTCCAACCAAAGAAACTTGTAGATGATACTCCAGCAAAAAAAAAAATTAATGACTCTAGCTGCAATGATATGTGATATTACCAGGTTTCTCTAGTTCACTTAGGTACATACATATATGTCATCAGGTCAAAACGTAGATTAATTAAAAATAATAATGATAATAAAATATGAAAACAATTACTGTAAACATGCTCTCTGTTTACACGGTAATTAGTAGTAGTAGTAGATATTAGTTATCAGTAAGCTTACAGTTGCAGCTTACAGAAAGCTGTGTGAACTAGTATCAGTAACAGTTGCAAAGTTCCTTCTACATTCTACGATGAAACTGTACATCCAACAGCAACAGCAACCACAAGACTGATCGTGTGTTGGGGAAGGCTTCAGTTCAGTCCAAACTGTCAGTTCGCACTGATCGTGTTCGTGTGTGTAGAGGGGGGGGGGGGGGTAAAGATCGGTTAACGCCGCCCCTTCTTCACGGGCCTCTCCGCTAGCCCGCGACTCAAACTGAAGTCAGTGTAGGCAAGCCCACTACATTTACATGAAAAAAAAAAACCTAAACACACTTGCATTTATGGGGTCTATTAGTTTAGAAGTTATTGAGGCAAGAAGATACAGACGTCCCTGCTTATATCCTGTTCGGAGGGGTCTGCGAGTAATCGAATAATATTCGATATTCGTGAATAATTTGATATTCTATTCTACATTTCAAAATTAATATATTTTTTTAAATTATTGTTACCAATATATTTGACTTAGTAATGAATTTTTTTAAAATTCTAACTGATAAAAAATATTTTTAGTTAGATAATTCTACACCATGTCGGACACATTAAAAAAATTATTGAAAAAAGTGAAATGTATGAGTCTAAGATAATTTATTGATAAATATAGATTTTTACTGCAACATAATTCACAATTTGTTTTATATTGTGAAATATATAATAGTTATGATTTAAAATTGATAATATCATATTTTATCTACCATGTAACCAGTTAAAAGAAGAAAAAACTTTCAAACTCGAAATTTGCTGGTTTAAGAAAATGCATTGCGGGTTTTTCTTATTGCTTTCATTTTACACATCTTTGTAATTATTCCATGTACATAACTATCTTTATTATTTTACATTATTTTGGATTAATATTTCCTGGACTCACGTAAAGTGTGAATAAATTTTTTTTTTAAATTTTATGTTAAATATTAGATTCGGAAAAAATTCAATATTCGTGAATTTTGTGATATTCACTTCAAAATACGATTCGAAAGAAAACACAAAAAGGTATTCGCAGAAGCGTAGACGGTTTCGGTCTAATCTGCAATCACCTCGAGAGGGAACGATAAAGCATAGCTTTGCGGAACTCCCGGTAGATCAGCCCGTCACATTTGCGTGGCGAGTGGGTGGCAAAGCGATCGCATGTGAGAACTCTGAAAACGGTGGGAGGGAGGGTGTTAAAAAGAGGGGGAAAATGGAGGAGAATGCGTGTTTGATGCTAGCCGGTGAGTTGCGTGATGGATCGAGGCAAAGTATAGGTTCCGAAGTAGGTACCGCTCGCCTTAAGGAGGTACCGCAAAGGTACCTACGCTGTGAAAAATTTTTTTTTGCTGTGTAACATCCTAACTCTCGGTATTTGGAAAATTGGTGGGAGTAATTTCGTGAATGCAACGGAAGTAGCATGAAACGGAAATGTGTAACCGCCGGTGCTGCCATCTGTGGCAGATGGCGCGAGTCAAAGTTCACAAAGATATAAGGAAACGTTGTAGTATTAACTCTTTAGTAATTTTTAACCAGATAATACTGTTCCTTGTCGAAAATCTGATACTAAGAATTTTTCGCTTTTATCGGAGCCGTTTCATTATATGAATTAAAATTTCGGTTTGCTAATCAGATGACCAATAGTGGACGTAGCTACTCCGGCAACGAACTCTAGGAGCGAGTGCGGAAACTACGCGTGATTAAAGTCCAGAAATGTGGTTAAAAAAACACAATTATTTTCGTTTATTTATTACACTCGACATAATTTAAAAAAAATTTCTATGTTAGATTTCAGATCCGAGTTTCGTATTGTTACGAGTAAAATCTTGGGAGAAAACTTGTTTCGTAAGGTAGGCTGTAGCCAAATTAATTGGTCCAGTTTTATTTTATTACTAATATCGACACAATAAATTTAAATACTGCACTCAAGATATCTGTCCACAAAAATACGTCTTACACTGGTCGTTGAAACATTAACACTTGACACTGGAGCTTGGCTCAACAGTGGCTCGCTCTTCTGTCCGCCTCTGTCCGCTTCCTCCGCACACTCACCCACACCGCGCCGCAGTGCAGTCCCCGACTATAGCTCGTCGCACCCGACTGGCTCGGCAGGCCTTCACTTGCAGGTATCGCCTCCCGATAGGTCCGGTTCGCTCAGCAAGGGCCACTTGCCTCTTCACCTCTCGCTGATCGCACGGGTATCGCCAGTATCACTCCCCGAGGGGGAGACTCTCTCAGCTGCTCTGTTCTTCACTCTTCGCTCTTCACTCTTCGCTCTTCACTCTCGCGGAGGCCGGCCTCACTGCTTTTATACTCTTGACAGACTTTCTGGAACCACCTTTGAGGGGGGGGGGGGGGGGGCGAGGGAGGTGTTGCGTCACCTTGGGCCAACCCGGCGCTCGAAAAGTCCAGAAAGTGGTGTTTATTCACGCCACTCCGCGCGGCGGCCTCAAGAAAACCGCAGAATTCCCGGGCCGTTAAAAAGGGTCATTTAACAATAGCGTGAGGTGGGACGGTTAAAGGTGAGCGGATTGGAATGAGGGGGTTAGCGACGACCCTTGTAATCCGGCCAGGCACGCGCGGCGTGCCTTACGTCAGTGGACGTGCACGTGACTTCAGTGGCCGTGCAAGGCCGTCAGCCAGCTCCGAACCTGGCGCGTGTCGTGGTCCTGTCTTCGTTCGTAACAATACTATAATTGCATCTGCAACATGAGAATACACCTTTTGGCTCGTTAAATGTCCATTTGCCTTTCAAATTTGGAATAGAACACAGTTTTTTTTTACAAAACTAACTAAAAAACACTAAACAATTTTTTTCAACCAAACAAGTACGCAATATTGTTGCTAAATTCATAATATCCGTAGACAGAAACTAAATTTAGTATTTTAGTTCAGTATTGTGTTGGAAAATTAAAAATAACTCACGTACTTATATTTTGAAAAAGAAGAAATGGTTTTCAGTTAATTTTATACTACAAAATTTTTTAATTTGTTCAAAAAATGCGTACTGATTTAAAGTTTTTTGTAGAAAAAACTATTACTTAATTTTCGAAATAAAATAAATATTTGAACAGACTTACAGATTAGTCCACATTTTTGTGATAACGCATTTCAAGACTTAAATCACTGAAAATTTGCAGGTAAAATACAGATATAGTTTCACCTGGCATGGTAACACAACAGGTTTAAGATTAAAGTGAGTTCTCAAATACTCTGTAAGTCCGAACGATCAGTGCAAATGATGAGTCAGATTTGGAAAATATATAGCAAAGATTTTCAGAACATTTGTATGTAGTAGCATTTAAAAATGATGAACATAGATTATCACATCTAATGGCTGTAATTAGACTGGATTCGTTTAAGTATTGTTACGAGTGGGAAAAACGGGTTCGTAAGGATAGCCCAATTAATTTTTAAAAAGTTTTTTTTTTTGCTTCCAATATATGCATTACTAATTTAATCACCAATCTTAATGTCTGTTCGCAAGTCACTCAATGTCTGTCCAGTCCACAGTTCACACTCCTCACTGGAGCTAGGCTCAACAGTGGTTCGCCCCTTACCCCGCGCCTGTCCACACACACAGTCTCGCGCCACTCAGTCGCACTCTCTCGATCCAGTCACTCCGCGTCGCGCCGCTCGCATGAAAAAAAAGGGGGGTGGGGGTGTTTCTCGTACTCCTCGCCGAACTCGCACTTCACTCCACTCGCCTGTAGAAAACTCTCGGAAATTTCGCGGAGGCCGGCGTCGCCGCTTATATGCCTTTGGCAGTCTTTCTGGAACCGAATGGAGTGGTTGTGACGTGTCGCGTCATCGCGGGCCGACCTGATGCTGGAAGCATCCAGAACAGCGGCGCTTATCCACGCTACTCCACGCAGTGGAATGTGGAATTCCTAGGACGCTAAGATACAGATGACAGCGCAGAGGAAGGAGGAAGCGGGGAAGGGGGGGGGGGAGGTGGCGGCTAGGTCGGGCCGTTATAATCCCCAAAGGTATGCGCGCATGACGTCAGTGGCACCGTGCGAGACCTCCGGGCCAGACTACCGCTAGAAGGCATGCTAAGGTACCTGACACGGGTCTTGGCCTTGCTTCCCAGAGTTTGTAACATTACAATATTGTCCACGTTACAAATATGCTAATAAAACTAATACCAACAATATTTAAAACTGAACTTCAGGTTACATATGGGAATAAAGTTTGCTATGCCGCATTTATGAAGCGTACTCTTATTTAAAACTTTTTTAACGTGGTTAACATAGTTAATTATTTTCTGCACAAAATTCATTTCAAATGGTTCAGATTGGTTAACGAGTGCGTCCAATGTCTGCTCTCGAAGTAGATGAGTCACCCAGGTTTCGAACGTTCGAGAAACTTGCCGATTACTCGTAGTGACCTTTAAATATACTATATATACTTGTCAACATATACACACGTTACAGATATATAGACACGTATATTCATGTATACAGCTCAAATTTCCTATTCCTCCATCTGTGAAGTTTCACTTCTAACGCGCTTGTTTCTCACGTGCCCATTATTTCCACTGTGGATACACTTACCTATTCTTACTTCGTTTTAACAATGTACACAAGCAAGAGAGAGCATTTTTTTTTTACTCTCAGTTAGTCACGGCGTAAAAGTTGACTTGCAAGCTCGTTGCGTTTTGATTTGCGTTTCGTTGCATCGCCTCTGTTGAATCTCTCTCCTCCTCTCTTTTTATATCTCTTTTCCTACCTTTATCACTCTCTTTCATTCTTTATCTTTCCAACTCTTTCTCCCTCTCTCTCTGTTTGTCTTTCTCCCTTTCTCTCATTCTATTCTTTTTCCCTCTTCATTTTTCCATACATTTATCTCTCTTTCTCTTCGTAATAGTTTACCATAAAAAAAGACAATTACCGAATAACATATCAAAGAATCCATTAAGCTTATAATATATATTTTTAAAAACGCATCTTAAAGAATTTCGACCATATTTGTCGATCTCTTGTGATCCTTACTAAATCGCACTGTTAAAAATTGGTAGTCTGTAAAGTCGGTTTACGGACGATAGAGTAACGTGACGTCATAAAAAAACATTGATGAAATGATTGCATAGTTTTATGAATAAAAATGAATCATTTTTATTGATTTATCACTATTTTGTATGGATACAAAGAAGGAGTGAAATGAAATATACAATTTAATTGATAAATTTACTTTTATTTTCACTCATTAATTCAAATATGTTTATTACTTTACCGAAGAGATTATTTTAAATATAACTTTTATACATGTTTGCTATTTAACTTCTTCCAATCTGTGTTATTCTTTAAAGGATAGGACGATGATAGGAAAAGTAGGAAACAAATGGGAGTGTTTCAAGTGTAATGTGCCTCGAAAAAGTCAAATCGATGGTTGTTCCCATCGAGTGGAAGAGAGATAGATGCGGCGCAAGCGTACAATGAGCGTAACCGGACACAGCGTAACGGGACAATGTGCTTTACGGGACACTTTTTCGTGTGTGCAGCCGGCGTTCATCGATTTATTAGACGTTTTCATGTCAAAAATACTAATAATTTATCTCCTTCTATACCTGATAATATTATAAGCAAGAAGTTTCACTTCTGTCACACGTGAACTCCATGCACGCACGCGCACATATATATTAACATAACTCAGGCTATGACCATATAAATATATAATCATAGCGTGAGTTATTTAATTTTCACAAATTTGAAAATACTCAGAAGTACTACCAATGGTATCCATTTCCCAAATGTCACTTTCAAACCATCAAATTATGATCATACTTATATATAAATGATCATAAATGTGATGCTTTGAAAGTAATATATATTATATATTATGTCAAAATTATTGTTTTTATGTTCGTCTTCTATGTATTAGCACATCGTTCATCCGTTTGAGTTGAAACTTTGTATTGTTCTTGTTGGCACTTTAAGCGAAAGTTTCTGACATACAATAGGTCTTATCGGATAGTTACCGTTAAGTTATTTATGACAGTTCCTCTTTTATATTGTGCGATTAATAACTCATATATAAAAAGAAATTGTAATTTAAGGACCAAAAAATCATTGTCTTTTATTTATTTTGTAGATGTGTCTGCTATGTATGTGTGTTTTTATTTCAAACTAATTTTTAAAGAAATTTTAAGGAGGCACTGCAACGCATTCTGGACATTACATAGTTAGTTGTTTATTAGTACTGTCAGCCACACTAAGGTTGTTTACAATGTTGTCAGAGCAACAGTTGCGAAAGGAATCGTAGATCGTTTTAAGAAGTGTCACATTTTAGAATTGTTGCATTTGACACGCTATAACGTAAACCTAAAATGGAGGAGGGTTAAATTTAAAACATTCGGTTGAGCTATAAAACAAGGCATATATAAAAACCTGTGTAACTTCCCTGTAATATCATAGAACCAAAAGTGTAATTTTCCTGACCTGTAAATTTTCATCACAAACAGTTTCAATCGGACACAATTTCTGTTTGCGGATAGCAATGATACGTCCTTTACCTGAAGGATACTTTAATATTACAATCGTTCAAAATTCTTTCGACACTAATTCAATTAATATTTTTTTTTAAGAAAATCAACTTCTGGTGAGTTATTTGTTTGTGTTTACAGATTCATCGTATTCTCTTTCTATGCACTTATTTAATTTGTTCTTGTTCCAAGTTCATTAGTTCACAAGAATAAGAACACTGAAGAAAAACAGTTGGCCAGCAATTGGCTGGTCGGACTACAGACTAAAGTCAAGTTTTCTACTGAAGTGGGTGCCATAATAATGCATGAAAGGACGCAAGGAACACTTACTTTCACGAAAGTCTTCATCGGCGCACTATTATAAATTACAGAAAAATTAACGGACTTTTTAATGAAGAATTCGGCTTAAATAAACAAATAGTTCTTATCCATAATATAATCCTCGCCCTACGTGTAAATAAATGCAAACAAAGAATATTTGATGCGTGAATTGTTCGTATTAATCAATATTATATATATTAGGAAATATGAAAAATATATCATTGTTATAATTTGGCTTATTATTTACAGGCAACCATTTTTTTTAATAAACAAGATATACTAATTGAGAATAGTAAGGATGCGGGTATTATCTCAAATAAAAAAAATGGCTTTTTCCGTGCCCTGTACTTACGCATCTGTTTTCACTGGCAAATTTTTAGAGGTTTTTTATTGGCGGTTTAGTCTCACTTTGCCTTTGATAATACCTCTTATCTGCTTCTGATTGTTTTTATTATTTTTAGTCATGATGTTATAAATAACGATCTACAACTGAATAAAATATAGGAACAAAAACACACCCCAATCGAACATAAATCACACTTATAAAGTCTATCTCACAAAGTCTATAAGTCCTTTTTACATTTCAAATCATGGTGTTCACATACCAAATATATATTACACTTATAAAGCTAACCTGTTAAGTCTACACGTCTTTTTTTACATTTTCATTCACACTATTCACATAAAAATGAATGATACTTACTTATAAAGTTAAATGCGCAAATCAATAACTCTTTTCCACACGAATAAATAAATTTTAGATACTTTAAATAAAATAAATGTGAGGAGTGTACAAACACAAGCAGCGTTACGAGAATTACGTAGCATTACTACTGCCTCATTTATACCTCTCCCCTGCCGTCTCCCCTTCCGGCCGTTACAACTAGCATACAGCATGTTACGCTACGTACCTATCCACTCCCCCCCCCCCCCCCCCCCCCATTTGCCGTCTTCCCATTCGACCGCTAGTGCATGCGTTGGAGTGGCGTCGCCGCTGACGCACTCTCCTCCTCTGCCGGTTCCCCCACCACGTACCTTACTATTCCCCTCATGCGATAGAAATTATCGTAACGCTCGAAAATTATAGCCCCTCTCAGCAAAGAAGCTTCAATTTAAAAACAAAGAGCTGCTTGGTTTTTGGACAGTTCTCATTTCTTTCCAAATAACTTCCAAATTGCTATTCCTACAGAAAGTATACCTACCGGTTTGTGAATTGTATAATATTCAAATCTGCTTCCTTTAATACTCCTATTATAAAAATAATGAAACACTTTTTTGTTTTATTTGTTGTAAAATAATTTAATGTTCTCTAGTTTCTCGCAAATACCGCGATGATCATTTGCAGACCTTTTAATTCTGCGTTGCCACAAAGTTACCCATGGAGATTAAAATAAAGACTGAGAAATCAATTTTGAGTAAATTTTGAGCATGTCCGAAACGGAAATCTTTCAAGGAATCTAAATATTCAGTACGTCATTTTGTGAAAGTAAAACTACTAAATTAACTATACAAAAGAAAATAAATTCCTGTACTCTTACAAAAGATTCCATTGGAAACCAGTTTCCAAGAAAAAGTTTGTGAAACTAAAAGAAATATATTGTAATTTTATAAGTATATATAATCGAAATTTTGTGGACTCTATAACTGTCGAAAATTTTACAAATCACTTCCAAACTGATACATAAAATATAGTAGTGGAAAATCTTGGTCGAGTTCGTTAATGAGCAATAAACGACTTAAAAAGTAGAAATCGGGAAGATTTAAAAAAAACAACTGAAAAATCGCTGTAACTGCCATAGTATTGAAAATATCACATCCGTTTGAACATATTATAACCTGTAGGTGTAATACCAAAATATTTTGAAAACGTTTTCGATACGACCAAACATAACTGCTAGGGGTTGAAAAAACAAGGATTGGAGGACAAAAATAAATCATAACTCCATTCCTAGGCAAAACATAGAATTTGTACAAATTATGATTAAAACCTGTAATTTTTATTTAAAAATCTTTGGTCTGAAACCATTTTTGATTAGACGAACCATTTCTGCAAGGGTTTGAAAAATAGAGGGGAAAAATTAAAAATAATATATATCATAATTCCATTAGTAGAAACACTGTCAAATTCGTTCAAATTGTTTGTAAACCTTATAATTTTTTATCGAAACTTCTGTCGGAAACCATTTTTGATAAGACGAATCCTTGTCGCAGGGGTTAAAACTTCCTTAATATAAAATTAGTCAGAATTTATTTTTAACCATCTTAATATTACCTTAAACCTTTATCTGAAAAATTTTTACATGACCACGTATTAGTGCAAGGGATAAAAAATATTGTTTGAAAGTAAGAAATAATTTCATAACTACCTTAGAAGGCATAATTTGAAATTCGTTAAGACATTCAATGCTGGATGCATTGAGTTTTAAAAAGATTCAAAATATTTTCGCTGCATGGAATTTGAGAAAATGTTTTATCGATATTTTTTGAATATTGGCGAAAATATAGAATGTTATGTAAATTAAGTTCTTAAATTTTCCCAGGAATTATGGAAGTTTACAAAAAATCTCCAGAAGAAGTTACTTCGAAATCTACCTACGCCTGTAGGCTGTGTCAAAAGTGATTTCTTTTTTTTTTTTTTTTGCAATTGAAAACGGAATAATGTGTAAATTTTTACATATAGGTGAAAGCAACTGTATTTCTACAAAAAAATGTGTTCGCATTAATACTGGGCTCGGTTTCTTGCCCGAACATTTATGCTTTGTGTTGTTCCAGCACCACCAATAGTTAAAGTTATTTGTAAACTTTTCATTGAATAGCTTTCCAGTATTAATTGCGCACATTTACAAGTATAATAAAACAATGAAGTCAAATTGTTGAATATTCAATTATCTTTTCCATGGGTTAAAAAATCTATTCTGGTAATAAACAATAATGAAAATGGCAATTTTAGTAAGCACGACAATAAATATTTAGTATTCTTTCCAAAAACGTACCTATTTCATAATATGCGAAAATAACCATAGCAATCAAAAGAAAAAAAATTGTTTCGTGTATTAAAACCAATTCTTGGCAACTGGTTTCCAAAAGAATTTTTATGAAGTTAATTTTTTTTCCCAGTGCTGGAGGAAAAAAAACCGGAAAATGTAACTAAGGGGAGGATAATAATCAATGCATTTATGGGATACAGCCGTAACCTAACTAGCGGCCCGTATTCCAGAACGTATCCAAACCGAATCCCAGTAAGGAAACAGATCGGCTGTCGTTTTAATAAACGGTGCCCTGCGCGAGGCTAGAAACTGGTTCCAACGAATTCTAGGTGACGTTTTCCGTACCATCGATATACTTGTTACGGGAAAAATCCTTTAGATTGAACCGACTTTCTAATTTTTTTCAAGTACATTTTGCGATAATTTCTTTATATGAACTTTAAAGTGTACAATATGTATTCCAGGATAGTTTTGCTATCTTAAAGTCTCATTTGGCACACCAACACGCTTGGTAGGTCCCCCGATGATCACAGAAAGTGACTAAATGCGAGGTAATGGCACCAGACGCGGGTCCGCCATCTGGACGAAATCAACGGCGGGAAACAAAAGTGAGCTCTGCGCATGAGCGGAATTTGGGCAACAGGTCGGCAACGGATAGGACACAGAAATCCGTTTCCTCAAAATAAGGGACTGGCCGTGTCCTATCGTGGACTGGGAGTACGGTTAGAGTACAGGTGGGGCATATTCAACCCCTAAACCCTTTTTTTTTTTTTATGTTTGTGACTTGGAATACGAGTCCTAAGTCTGGCAACACTGCGCCGGCACTCACGCGAGCGCAGGTGCTGCCAACTTCGGAGGCATTAATCAGGGCGTTATATGCCGTGTCGCCTCTAAGCAGTGTGGCCTGCCCCGCTATGTTCACCCCGCGCTTATTAATTTAGTGTTGGTGAGGGTGGGGGAGGTGTTGTTGGAAGCAGGGGTTCTTTAAGGCCCTCGCCTACCCGGGCACACACACGGTGTGGAGAGCTTCCGGGAAAGAAAAAAAAACAACACGATTTGAAAACTACTCAAGACATCCGAGTGGGGTCTGCTTACGAAATGCATTTAAAAAATTCGCTTAAGGCCGAAAAGGGTACTTTTGATTTCGGATTAAGTTGTTTTTGGAATAGTGAAAATAACTAAAAGGCGTGTTTTACGGAGTGAATTTTAGGGGCGTAAAACAACCGTTACAGAATCTTGAAAGCACTTGAGGTATATGCATTACACCTTTATCTTCATTACCCCGCCATATAATGTTACGGTCCACTGCTCGAATTTTCGCAGTTGTCCTGTGACGACGAGAAGACCGCGCGCCAGCCCAGAGGAGACACCGCGCTAGAAGCACCAGCGAGCGTCGCGCTTATCATCCCGCCTCACCGACACACATACACTCCTTAAGGGACCCGCCTCGTCAGAGGTGTATGTGTGTTAATGTTCATCTTGTTAGAATTTACCAAACAGTTGATGCTATAAAGTTTCCCTTTTTATTTGTGAACTTTGGTTCACGCCATCCGCCAAGAAATCAATCCTACCAGATGTCTTATACCGAGATCTAAGATGCTACACATAAAAAAAAAATTGTTAGTTTTGTACGACCGGAAGTCTGTGTCACGTGACTTCTCTCAGGTATGACAGCTCTCGGAAATAGTTCCAGTGGTAACCATTTCCCAACTATCACTTGCAAAGTAACAAACAAATTTTTTTTACGAATGCTGACTCATCACATTACTTTTTTTTTTTTACAATGTTGACAGAATAACAGTGGCAAAAAGATACGTACAGCATAGGTACTACATTTTAAGAATTTCAAATTTGAGACAAGTTATGTGACACGGACATTAAAAGTTTGTTATTATTCATTAACCGTGAAAACGTGAACTTTTTGCAAAAAAAATTCTCTATTGATCAAAGTAAAATTGTTTACTAAAAATATTAGTATTGTTCCAACAATTACAACAATTTTATTTTTCCAGCAAAATCCGCCCTTCAACAGATGTTTATATGAGGACATTTTTTTATTAAGCTATTTACTTTATTTGGTTTAGGTAAATAAACTTATCACAGTCAGTGATTGTCATATTGGATTTCAGCTATTTCAGTGTGATCTCACTCATGTAGCTACTCAGCCCCGTATATTTAGTTATTTTATTATATTTCAAGGATCAACGCCAGTATAAAAGTTTTCAAATAACAATTGATAGTATATAACAAACTAGTAGTTTATTAAAAATGTATTCATAAATTAAAATTAAAAAGTTACTAAACTATCATTGAACTACGAAGAAATACACGTTGATTATTCCTATGTAAAAAATTAATATCTAAGTAATTTTATTTTTTTACACATAAATCGTAGCGTTGACGTCAGTTCGTAGTTATAACATCTAATTAATGGTATCTAACAACTATTTTGACAATGGAATCATTTAAAATAATATTATTCTAAGGCCAATAAAGTTAAATGCAAAAACATAAAGAGACAATTTTGCAGGTACGGGAATCATTATATTTTAAATCATCGGGAAAACTCTCATTTTAACATTTTTCACTCTTGAGCACATAAAAAAGTTTTTAAAATGTATTTTGACAACTGTCGCTTTTATTTTTTAAGCACGCCCAAGACACAAAAAGGTTTTTTTTTTGTTTTGCGTATTGTATACTATAATAAAGCTCAGCGAAATACTGAATAAAACCCAGCTCTTTAATTCAATTGGCACTTTACTTATATGACGCATTTTTTAAAACTTTAAAGAAAACATTGTGGTCACTAAGTAGCAAATCGGCCTTAAAACAAAACTATTGGTGCCCTTTTAAATCTTTATATATATATATATATATATATATATATATATATATAGAGGGAAGTATTTTGTTCAATTAAAGTGACAAAATTACATAGGAAAATACTATTTTTAATTTGATTTATTTGATGACCTTTTTTAACGAATCAAAAAAGAATATTGCAAATAATTTCACAGGTATGTTATTTTTTTTTCCACGCCTTTAAACATCAGAAAGGAGTTCGTCCATATTTTAAGGAAATAAATTTGAAAATAATTAATTAGTGCCGTCTGTAAATTTTTGCAATGCACAAAGACAGGTTGAATTTATCACCGCGGGGGGCTTTAAATCGTTTCTATCACAACCGTTTTCGAACGAGAAGTTAAAATATAATAGTAATAATAAGGAAATGTTATTGGAATATTGGTATCGGTTTATGGGCAAGTTACGTCGAAGGTAATGATGGAGCGCGGTCTCTAATTAACCGCTCCGCCGCCAAAGCGCTACCGACCGGGCTGTCAAGAAGCTTCATACGCGGAATATTACGACACGTTTTTGTTATATATATACATTTTTTTTTCGGATAATGACCCTGGGTGAAGTTTGGGGGGAGGGGGGAGAGGAGATGGGACTGACGCATTCCTGTCCGCGTGAGAAAAAAACACGCCCGTAATGAATTTGTAATTAGGTCTACGTGCGCGCGTAGAGTCCGTACTGGAGGAACCGTCAGGAGGGACCATCAGGATCTCAGCGGCTGGTTAAGACCCATTTGTCCCGGCCTTAATTAACCCCGCGCGCGGACTGGGAGAGGGGGGGGGGAAGGGGGGAGTCCTCCTGCCATTGGTCACGGGCACTTACCGATTTCCCTTCAACCCGCTCCTCGTTAAAACAGAGGAAGAGGCTCGTACGGGGGAGAATCTTGGACGGGAAGATGGCTTCCTGGAGACGTTGCGTGCGATCTTTTACAGCTTCGACGATTCGGACACAACGTCGTGCCGGTAAATACACACACACACACACAAATATATATATATATATATATGGGTGATTCTTAAAAATGAAGGTTAAAAAATTTAATGGTTCACCCTCTCATTTTATTCTCCCACATGAAAAATGGTCTAGAATTTTTTTTCGCTGTATTCAAAGCGAATTTAGGAGTCACTACCAGCATTTAAAGTTGATAAAATTACCAATATTGCAGCACATGAATTTTTAATATAAGGAAATAAGTAATTTTAAAATACTTGAGCAACCAACCACCACTTTACACGTTAAAGGGAACATTGTCGTGCTGAGACTCCCCTCCAAGCAACCTCACCCCTCCCCCACCACCTCAAAATCTCCCCCCTTTACAACCCCTCCAACCAACCCACAGCCGAGGTCATGTGTGAGTTGCCTGTCAGTACCTGTCTGGGCAGTGTGCCTGTCTGATCTGTGCAGTTGTTCATGTAGCTTATCCAGAGTGTTTTTAAAAGTAATTATGATTGTGAGTGTGTGGTTAAAGTCGGTTATTGAAAGTGATTTTGGTTTGTGAATTCATAGTAAGTGTTTTTGTATTCATTGTTTAAATAGTAAACTAAATAATTACACAACAAACTAAAAAATATTATTTACTTGAAAAGTTTTTATCTATGTAGGCTGCAAATTTATGCATTTAAACTGAAAAGTCATATAATTTATGGCTACTAATTTTATAACTATTAGTATTTACCATGGAACATAGTAAAAACTCTGCAATTTCTACAAGAAAAAAGACAGAAATATGGTTGGTCGGACAGATGTCTTAAACGTTCATTCATACCAAACTTCCATCTAAACGGGAAGTACTGTCCGTATTTTTTTTTATTATAAAGAACAAGTAAAGCAAAAGATTCGTGAAGCTGCTTATTCGACCTCTAAAGATTTGCTAGCCGTTTGGAATAAGGCTAGGATACCTACCAGACAGCAAATACATGTTGTTGATAAAGTAGAAAAGTTATTCAAAGAGTGGCAGAATCTGAAGAAAAATAAAGAGAACAAATCTAAAAGATCAGCAGTATTAAGACTAAAAGAAGAAACATGGAATTACAATTTAGATTACTTATTTGATGTAGCGCATGTAAAGGAACTGGAAATGATTCAAATTCAAGAAGATAGAGACTTTTTAGTGTTGCAGCGTGAAAAATGACGTCCAGGGAAAGTAGGTGGCATCGACAAGAAGCTATCCAAGAAGGAAGAAGAGCAAGAGCGTAAAAAGGCTCGAATGGAGGTGCTTAAGGCAAAAGAATGTGATAGTATTAAGGCAATCACGTGTAAATCAAAAATTCCTAGCATTTTTCCGATGATGAATCCTCACATGATTACGACAGTGACTTTGAGGGGCCTTCAACATCTAAATATGGGAAAATACAAAATATAGGACTAAAGAAAAGAGGAAGAAAAAAGCTGCTTAACAGAGAATTGACTACAAGCTTGGATGTTGCAAAAATAAGTGATCGCAAAGCAGATCTTGTCCTTACATCCACTTTAAATCGGCTGGGATGTGATCCTGCAAAATATAATCTAAATTTTTCTTCTATACGCCGCCAGCGAGTTGAATGCAGACAGAGCATAGCAGAATATATAAAAAAGAGTTTTCAGCTGCTGTACCTTTAACTATGCACTGGAATGGGAAAATTTTAGAAGATATTACAGGACAGGAAGTAGTCGATCGTCTTCCAGTTTTAGTTTCAGGGAAAGGAGTGGATCAGCTCCTTTGCATACCAAAACTTGAATCTGGAGAGGGTGAAAAAATAGCATCAGCAGTTTATGACTCTCTCGTTTCCTGGGGTATGATTGATAAAGTGAAGAGTATGTGTTTTGATACAACTGCATCTAACACTGGATCATGCAAAGGGGCTTGTATTTTACTTGAACAGAAAATGGATAAAGAAATGCTTTGGCTACCATGTAGGCACCATATTATGGAGATAATGCTCGAATCCAGCGTACAAAACCAATTAGAACCTTCTTCAGGGCCAGATAATTTGTTATTCAAGAGATTCCAGAAATGTTGGTCATCACTCAATAAAGAAGAATATCTAACAATTGAAAATGATGTAGAATAAATGGGCAAGATAAAGAATCTTAAAGATGAAATAATTGCCTTTTCTCAAAAACAACTAAGTGAATATCAGCCAAGAGATGACTACATGGAACTGTTGCAGCTAAGCATAATATTTCTAGGAGGAGTTCCAGAAAAAGGTGTATCATTTAAGAATTCTGCAGGTCTTCACCGTGCTCGATGGATGGCCAAATCAATTTATTCTCTGAAAATATTCTTATTTAGAGAACAATTTAAATTGACGAAGCTCGAAGAAAAAGGATTGCTTGAGATCTGTATGTTCTCAGTCATTATTAACATAAAGTTTTGGTTCCAAGTTCCATCAGCATGTTCGGCACCAAGGAACGATTTAGAGCTCCTTAAAGAGCTGAAGAAATATGAGGAAGTCAACAGTGTTTTAGCAAAAAAGGCATTGAACAAAATTTGTGGCCATTTATGGTACATTTCTAAAGAACTGATTGCTCTATCTTTTCTTGATGATAACGTTGCAAATACAACAAGAAAAAAATGGTGGAAGCACTGAATAAAGAAGGAGCTGAATTCTCTCCAAAGCGAATCACTGTTGACCTGGACACTATTAATAAGAAAGGGCTGGAGGATTTTGTCAGCAGCAATACAAAACGATTCTTTTCCATCGCCGGAATCGATTCAAAGTTTATTGAAAAAAAGTTGAAGATTGGAATAAAGACGAAGAATATGTCAATATGAAAGAAATAGTGAAGTCATTCAAGGTAGTAAATGATACTGCAGAGAGGAGTGTCCCTTATACAAGAATATAATAAAATTCGTACTCTTAATGAAGACCAGAAACAGTACATTTTATTAATTGTAAAATCATTCAGGCAGAAGTATCCAGACTACAAAAAATCCACATTGTTGTCTGCCTAGTGGACTATAGCAGTTGGTTAGGTTTGATTTGAATAGTTTTTAAAAGACTCTGTGTCTGTACGTATTTTTATTGCATCATTACGTTAAAACAAAAATTTATACTGTTCGTTAAGAATCTAAAAATATATATATATATAATCTCAGACATTTTATCACAGTATTACAAGACCATGTTTGATATCTATTTGTAAGGAAATGAAAATAAAAAGAATTATTTGCCAAATTGTGGTTTTTTTACCATTTACCAGTGATTTTATTATGTAATTAAAACCAAATAGAGATAATTTTAGCATTTAAATTATAATTTAATAACATTTTTATACTGAACAACCAAAAACAACTGGGTTGTAATAACAAATATTAATTCCCTAAAAATTTTTTTTTTTGAAAAATTTAAATTTTGCAATATTTTTTTTAACTTCAAAGCTTGGTAGCAACCCCTAAAAATTGTCCAAAAAATTTAAAAAAAAAATGTTTTGTTTCTCTCATCAGGTAGAACAAAATGGTGGGGTTAACTACAGCAAAAGTAAAAATATTTTTTTTGGTATTTTAAGCATCACTTATATATATATATATATAAAGGTATAAGATATTTCTGCACGTTTTACAAAATATTCAATTGGAAACCAGTTTGCCAAGAAATAGTTTGCAGTGCTAAAAATAAAGATAGGCCTATTGCAACTTTTGTACAATACACGGCTATGGTTATTTTTGCATTACACGTCATACCGAGTGTTGATTACGAAAATTTGGCGCATAACTTTATATTTTAATTGATGCTTCATTCAAGCATAATTTGTTTTATTTTGTTGTATCATGCTTAAAACGTGTTTATAGATAATTTTTTTTAATATTGGAGGTACCGGGACAAAACAAAGCATAAAAACGTCCGGGCAAGAACCCGAAACCGAGTATCACTGCGAACACGATTTTGTAGCGATAACAGTTGCTTTCATGTACCTAAATATATAAATGTACAAATATCTGTCATTTTACACGAATGTTTCTGTGCCATATTTGTACATTTGTACATTTACATGAAAGCAACTGTTATCGCTACAAAATTGTGTTCGCGGTAATACTCGGTTCGGGTTCTTGCCCGGACGTTTTTATGCTTTTTTTGCTATCCCAGTACCACCAATAGTGAAAGTTATCTGTAAACTAGTTTTAAGCGTGATGAAACAAAACTAAAAAAAAAAAATATTTTGAAAAATTAAATTGTAAAGTTATGCACCAGTTTTCGTAACGAATACCCGGTATTATCTTGAAAAAAAAAAACGTATTTCGTGTGTGCAAAAGTAACCATAGCCGTGTGTTGTAATTATATAACTAGGGACCGGAAAAATTCGCGGATTCAATGACCTCTAGGATAGCCTCAATTATCCTCTGCATTTCTCAAGTAAACACGCGTGTTCATTGGGTACTAAATTGTGAGGCGTCTCCACTGGGTAGCTTGTGATTCGACGCTTCCTTTGGTCGATAGTCTCTCATTGGCCTAGAGAGCTCCAGTTAAACTGCGAGCCAATAGCAGAACCAGCAGAATTGTACACAGGTTTGAATTTCAGCCTATCACGAAATGAATCCGCGAATTTTTCCGGTCTCTATATATAACTTTTGAGTTGATGGTTATGCGATCTATGGACCATGAAACGAAAACCAATATAAAATTTTTCCGAAAGTCTCACCATGGTAACGGTTACAATAGGTAGTATTTCTTCAAAATCTTCTAAAATACAGTTAGGTGCCTACCTTCCAGGACAGTAGAGAGAAATTAAGTCTCTTTGAGAAAATAGTTTTGTCATTACTTCAAAAGCGATGAAGAAATACTTTAAGAGGCGGTTTGGTAGTTCAAGGCGATGGCTCATCAGGCCGTACCGAAAATTGCAACGCTCAGGATTAGGACGCTCGATTTTGAAAAGGAGGAGGGTAAACAACGAATAAATGAGGCAGATAATTGTAAGATAATTATGTAAAACATTACAAACCCCAAAATTAAAATAAATTCTCAAGAACTTAGACGTTTTCGTGACCATGGCCTTCAACGTAATCAGCGTGTATTGCATAACGTATTTCATAATAATTTATATTAGCATTAATAGAATTGTAGTTTTGGTTCTACTATCGAGGTAAACGCAAAACTCAACCAAGCCCGTTCCATGACTGGTTATTGCAATGAGGAAGTTTGATTTAAGATGTTGTTTTGAACATAGGCCATTCCTGATTGTACTGTATATCATAAGAACTATCATCAACAGACCAGATAGATAAATATGCAAACACACATAAAACAAGCCGAAACTCAGGCGATGTCAAAAATTTTAAAAACATAGCACAGAAAATCGTGACGGGAATTATTAAAAAAATTATGAAAGCACAGAAGTTTACAGTGGACTAACAACGGCGAGACAGTAGCAACAAGAACAGCAAATAAAGTTGCTGACACACGAAGAACAAGGCAGTATCAGCTGATGTAAAATTAGTCATCGGCCGATACTGATTTCTTCTTATTGTGTTTAGGCAATCATCTGTGTTGCCTATTCTTGAGCTGTGTGTATGGAAAACCAGCGTAAGCCAGCAACAGTATTTGTCCGTGAATTTATTTTAAATTGGACGTTACCTTATCTTATTATTTAAAAATGGCACTCCCAACCATACCTTACCCTGGATTTGAACACAGTACCTTTCACCTCAGAGGTCGGTTGCCAATAAGTGCAGCTACTAGTTTAGGCCTTTCCATCTCGCAATTTAAAATATTTTGATATTGCTTGTAAAAAACAGCTCCCGTGCTATTTTTTTAATCGACATGGCATAATACTTAGCTGTGGCCACTTGTTGAATACAACACTAATGAACTGGTTTGATTATCATAACTGTGACAATCACCCGCGTGAAATAATAGAGACTAGAGTTTGTTAGAAAATGTGTAGTTGCAACAAGGTATGGAAGGTCGCGGAGATATGATATGATGCCTTGATAATCCAAAATTGGGTAAATAGCTGGAAATTATAATTACAGCTCCAAAGATGGGAAAATCCAAGATGGTGGGGCCTAATACCCCTTAAGGTTCTTCCCTACCTGTGCACACATACAGTGAGCAGAGCTTCAGAGAAACCCACTTGTTCTGAAAAAAATGATCAAAATAGATACATTAATATTGTCTTTTCACGAAAAGCATTTAAGAATATGTTGAGGTGAAATGGTAGTACTATTTACTTACTTTTTTAAAAAGAAAAACTGTAGTAAGGTTTTGGACATACGCCATTGCTAAGCACTTTTTCTGTAGAAGAAAACTAAAAAATATCCAAAAGACAAAAACACAAATTAAGCAATAAATTGCTGTTGTCAACAGGATATAAACACCACATAACATTCCATAACAGGAATATGGTCAACAAACAAAGAAAAACAAAGAAAAATGAACTAAGAGAACGAACAAAAACCCCCACAAATGATGACAGCACAAAAAAGTATTGAAACAAAAAAAAATTTTAGCACAACAGTTGAAACGAGACAAACACAATAGTTTTCTAAAAACAGAATGAACAAAAAAAAGTGCTTAGCAATGGCGTATGTCCAAAAGCTTATATCAAGTCATGCACTCCCATTGCACAAATCTTTCAAAGATAATAAAAACTGTAGTTTTGAGAGTGATTAATTCTAAAAATGAGCATTTTCGTAGTAATATTTTAGTAATATATCTGTAATAAATGTTCATACTTATTACAAGGAAATCTTTGTAAACACATTTGCCAACGATATCACTTGTCAAACTGCAAGGTAGAGCTTCGTAAAATTGCAAATGATACAAAGCCCTGCCTTGCAATTTTGCAAGTGATATCGTTGGCAACTGAGTTTTCAAGGACTTTCCTTGTTAAAGTAGAACATTTTCTTTACAATGTGTACGGTAGATTATTATTTAAAGCTCTGAAGGTACTTGCAACACAGCTGTCTTAATTTCCCCGTCATGAAATCTGTCATGGTTACCACACAAATATCATAGTTGACCTATGCACGACGAGAAGACTTTGCGCCTGTCCACAATCTTGCTCTTAGAGGCGATACCACGGTGGCAGTACTAATGATCGTAGCACTTATCATCCTGCATCACTGATACCTACAAATAAATCCCTCGCCAGGCAGGCTGAAGCAGACTATTAGTAGAGTAAGGTCACTGGATGAGAACATATTCCTATAATGACGTTTCAACCAAATCTGCCACACATTATTGCATTAACACATGAAACATCGGACCGTTAAAAAATTGTCTACAGCAACAAATTACTATAACGACAATGCAGTTTAGTGGTAAATTTCTTCATATTCACTTTGTGGAGTTATGTTTACAATTAAAAAGAGTATAACTATTGGCGTAGTGCGTAAATGTTTAACAAAATGTCCAGTAGCCAAAAGCCTCTTCTACCAGTCACATAGTTCATACTTGCACAAAAATGGTTAAGGCAAGATATAATTTGTTCACGGTTCGTTGAGTTGCTTATGAAACAAAGTTGAGCAAAAAAAAAACCTTGGCCAGTAACCGCTTGAAATTTTACAAGCCGTTATCTGATATTCAGCCAATCGATTTGGGAACTAGCGAGAGGAAAATTTTTTCACATCTTAATGCCTTAAAATTATTGCCAATAAGTTAATTTAGTTTTTTTTTCTTTATACGTTGTTTGAACTGAAACCTCTCTACAGCCCGTGGGATAAATTAAAGCGACTGTGTCATTAGAACGAAAGGACACGTATTACGCTCAGCTAGACATAAGAGAGTTTGAGATAAGGGCACGGATAATATAAGGAGTGAAGCACTCGATGGTATTTTTGCAATGCATCACACTTGGGATATTTGTACTCTCGCATACTTGCGCCCTCGCATACTCGCATTTTTGCATACATTAATAGCCATTATTATAGCTGCATTCGTGAAGTGTCACTTCTGACACAGTTGGCAGCTACGCATTCAAGTGTTTTTCATTTTTTTTTTTTTTTTTTTAGCAAGTGCTTTGCAGTTAATGGTAATAAACGGTTCAGAAATTTGACAGAAATTCGGCGGGACCTAAGATTCGAAAGACGTTTCCCGCACATCTTGAGTTCGGTTTCCTAAAATTTCTTTCAATAAAATCCAGGATAATGATAAGGTGGCCCAATATTTCAAGCCGAGGACGATTCATTCCGAAGTTCAGCTGAATCATGTCCGCATATAATGACGTGTATATCGACGAAACTTACATAATCCTCGAACAAACGTATAAGATATCAAAATTTTGTACCACTTAGCTGTGCATAACAGAGTGCTTTGGAGATATTAAAATACTTGGGACTGGAAGATTCGGTGATTTTGGGCTTAAAATCTCGTAGGTGACTATCGATAAGAGACGATAAAACGAGAACAGGAGAGTTGATGGTGATGCATTGTCTTGGGTGTTTTTTTATTTGGATGGGTAGGGGGGTGGTTGAGTACCATGAGCAAACCCATCAACTGACGTCAATATTCCCCTGCTTAGAAAAAAATATTGGTTGTCTGTAAAGTCGGTTTACGGACGATAGTTTAACGTGACAACGTCATAACAAAACATTGATGTAATGATTGCATACTTTATTAATAAAATTGAATCATTTTTATTTTAATAAAAAAAGAATAAATACTTGAAATTATACTAGTAATCAGATTTTTAAAATGCAAGAATCATAATTAACCTTTATTGCCGAAATTGTTGCTGTAATAAGCAATGAAAACCACATTAACTTTTCACTTCACTTTATAAACATTCTAGTGGCAGAGAGATAGATGCGGCGCAAGCCTACAATGAGCGTAACGGGACACAGCGCAACGGGACAATGTGCGTAACGGGACAATGTGCGTAACGGGACACCTTTTAGTGCGTGCAGCCGGCGGTCAGCGATTTATTAGACGTTCTCACGTCAAAAAATTTTTTTTACAATGTTGTCTGCGGGCGTGGCGGCTAACGGCTCATTAACCGAGCGACCGAGTGACGGTCTCTCTCCCCCCCTTAATAAATTACGAGGTTAACGAACAACCGATCAGAAGGGGGGGGGGATCCCGCCTCGCACTGTCGGCGTGTGGGCGTCAACCGAGCATACGTCGTCCAGTCGAGACACTCGACGCCGCGCTTTCGAATTAGTATCCCCTCGTTGTTTGCCGCGGCGATTCTTTTACTTTTCTTCCCCCCCCTCCAACTTCAATATTCTCGGGCTGTCCGTAATTAGCGCCTTGCCCCCTCTTACTCAACCCCCCTTTTCCCCCCCTCACCACGTTGATTAATTGGCCGACATTTCTCCGAGGAGGAAGAAAATAGTGAGACCGACGCCTCGGCCAGAAAGGATAATATCTGCGCCACGGCAATTTGCCGCAAATGGGAGGTCCACTAATTGCATCGGAAATAAATACTTTTTTTTCTCTCTCTCTCTTTCTCTTTTGAGTTGCATGCGCCTGCTAAGGGTAGTCTTCGAAACATGTTAAGAGACAGAGAGTTTGCGATAAATTATGTCATTAACGCGGGATGTATCCCCTCCAAATGATATAAATTTTCGCTCGGCGCCACATTCTGGAAGGTTTGCTTCGGTAAAGCATTGAAAGTGGCTTGACAAACGACTGGGGCTTTGACGGCGTATGCTAATTGGTCGGCCTGCGTGGGAACGGAAGACAAACCTAATTAAAACCGATTTTTTTTTTTGTTTTCGATCTCCCGAAGCGAGGATACTTAATCTCTCGCCACGTGGTTCATCTCGGTGTGTTCGACGAGAAATTTTCAAACTTGAAAGACAAATGCGGCAGGTACTCTTTTAATTTCACACTTGTTTTGTCGAGCGACCCCAACGTCTAATAAATCGATGAACGCCGGCTGCACGCACTAAAAAGTGTCCCGTTACGCACATTGTTCCGTTACGCTGTGTCCCGTTACGCTCATTGTACGCTTGCGCCGCATCTATCTCTCTTCCACTCGATTGGAACAACCATCGATTTGACTTTTTCGAGGCACATTCAACTTGAAACACTCCCATTCGTTTCTTACTTTTCCTATCATCGTCCTGTCCTTAACAGAATAACACAGATTTGGAAGAAGTTAAATAGCAAACATGTATAAAAGTTATTGTTAAAATAATCTCTTCGATAAAGTAATAAACATATTTGAATTAATGAATGCAAATAAAAGTAAATTTATCAATTAAATTGTAGATTACGTTTCACTCCTTTGTATCCATACAAAATAGTGATAATACAATAAAAATGATTCAATTTTATTCATAAAAGGATGCAATCATTTCATCAATGTTTTGTTATGACGTTGTCACGTTAAACTATCGTCCGTAAACCCAATTAAAAGACAACCAAATTTTTTTTTTAAAAAAAGCCATTCACTTCCTGCAGTGCTGCTGTTTCTTCGAGTGTTGGCGGAATCAGGTTTCCACACCGAAGGGTTTACTTTATGAATGCAGGAGGAAATCCCAATCTGGGACATGCCTGCAAAAGAATAGTCAAGAGAATTGAAGAAAAAAATATGTTGGTAAGAAATCGTGGTTGTTGCCAACGAAAGAATAGTTGAAATCCAATAACTTTTGTTTTTACGGAAAACAGCAACACAAACAATGCACAATTAATTTTATTGAAATATAGGCCATCTTGTTAAATTTAATTAAATAGTTTATAAAAAATATATATTTTTTTTTAATTTTGGATTTTGTGAACTTTGGTTTTCGTGCTGTCCGCCACAGATGGCAGCACCGTGGCGGGTTTTTGCACTTTTCTGTTCCGTACGACTCACAGTTCCCTTCACGGGAAATTCACTCCCAAGCAAATGGCCGTGTAACCGAGAGGGGAAACCTTCATTTCACAGACGAGAGAGCCACACCCGAAGTTCTCCGAAGGTTGCTTAGCAAATAATTTTTTAATATGTGGCTATCCAGGGCTAGGAAACCGTTTACATGATTTCACAGTATCTTTAATGTAGCTATCCTAACCAAATCAACCGTCCACAATGTTTTAAAGTATTTATAATGTAGCTAACCTAACCTAATTGACCATTAGTAGTGACCTGCAAAATTCGCGGATTCGTTGACCTCTAGGACAGACTCCACAGTCGTTTAAATACTCGCGGAAATGACACCTGTTCATTGGCTACTGACGCGTGAGACGTCTCAACTAGGCTGTCCGTAATTCGGCACTTTCTTGGTTTAGTGTTTCCCATTGGCGCACAGTTTCCCGGATAAAAAAATGTGGGCCAATCGCAGAAGCGGTACGAAGGTATAGTTGTTTTTGATGCTAGCCTATCGCGAAATGAGTACGCGAATTTTGCATGTCTCTAACCATTAGTTATCATGAGTTGTCCAAAATAAAAAAAAAACCGAAGATGCACGATCGGGTGTTCGGTTCTCTGGTCTGTGAAAAGAAGGCTTTCCAACCGAGAGAGCTGAGGTGTTTTTTTTTTCACACCGCCCGTTCTCGTTCCTGTCGAAGCCACTGGTTACGGCGCCATTCATCGGGGCGCGACACGTCTTGTTAGAGGGGAGGGAGGAGGAAAACCCCCCAACCCCCGCGGCGTCTACGCGGTTCTTCGCTCAGCTGCGGCCGTGTCTCCGGTCACGAGAAATGCACCGGAAGGAACTCTTTCCTCTTGACGTCACCAGACCTCACCTTCCCCCTCCCTCTCATTCTCCCACCGGGACAGCTGAAGACCGCGGCGGTAGCGACGAAGTGAAACGAGCTGTCTTGTCGTAGTGTATCCACACGTCACCTAACAACAGTCGTCGCTGCCAGCTCTCATGCAGCACGTCCAAAAGAGATAAAAAAAAATTGGTTACCTGTAAAGTCGGTTTACGGACGATAGTTTAACGTGACAACGTCATAACAAAACATTGTTGAAATGATTGCATACTTTATGAATAGAATTGAATCATTTTTATTTTAATAATAAAAGAATAAATACTTGAAATTATACTAGTAATCAGATTTTTAAAATGCAAGAATAATAATTAACCTTTATTGCCGAAATTGTTGTAATAAGCAATGAAAACCACATTAACTTTTCACTTCACTTTATAAACAGTCGAGTGGAAGATAGATAGATGCGGCGCAATCGTACGATGAGCGTAACGGGACACAGCGTAACGGAACAATGTGCGTAACGGGACACTTTTTCGTGCGTGAAGCCGGCGTTCATCGACTTATTAGACGTTGTCACGTCAAAAAAAGAATGTCCCAGTCATAAATATTTCAATAGTGTCAACTGTGCGCGTTGTAGAGTTTTGGTTCAAGGTCACAGTAAAATTGAGTAACTCAAAACAAGTTTCACATAGGGGCTAAGCGCGAATATTTCTTTTTTTCCCTCTCGCTTGCAGCATCACCTCCGCAAAATGGCCACACCTGAGCGTAAAGCGTTTTGTGTTCTGCAATTTTCTAAAAGTGAATCTGTAATTCCATCCCTCCATTGGAAACATCATTGTACGAGAGTGCTTGAACGTCGAAGTCCCTGACCGTTGGATTGGTCGTAATGGTCGAGACGATAGAGCTCTTTTTCGCTGGCCTCCACGTTCACCTGACATAATACGGGGGCCCACCATTTGTCCAACTGTCCACTTGTCCAACTAACCACTTCTCCAAGCTCCAATTGTTCGAAGGACCATTTGTCCAAGTGACCACTTGTCCAACCGACCATCTCTCCAAGTTTTGAGGGGCGGGTGGCGTCTCCCACCCGCGCAATCTTGCTCCGCCCTGCCTCCTCGCGACACCTAATCCCAGCACGGCAGATAAGCCGCCAATCGGCGACGTCAGTCCTCACACTGCGAGGGAGCTACTGAAACTTAAACCGCTCTTACAATTACGTGCATAAAGCGACTATGTCGGGCAGGCATGGCCCTAGACGCCCAGAGATGAGAAACTCAGTCCTGTTTCAAGACATGATTTTGAAGTGAGATTTAAAAATATATATTTAATGTTTAAATGTTTAATGACACATATACAAAGTTGTAATTAAATTATAACATAAAATTTGATTGGTTTAACGATAGAGTTGTGACTAAATAAGACAAATACAAATTTAAACTCGAACCTTATCCTTGTCTCGGTCTCCTATACCCTTCGCACTAAGAGCCGTTCAACTACCTTACGGAGATCATTGAGCTTACTCTACACATGCTTTTATTAGCTTCACCTGTATGTATCTATCAATGTAACGGATAAGATAATTTAGACGTAATTTTCATTAAATTAAAGGCATTTTATTAACTTAAAATTTGCACACTTGTCAAGGGCTGGCGACAATATGAGATTTTGATAACTAAAAACCTTAAAATTAAAAGGTGTAGGGGGTCATAGGGTTAAAAACCATTTATTAAGAGCTATGGGTAATAACCTTGCACAGTTGAGGCACAATAAAGCATAGTTTTTGCGCAGATTAATCACCTTGGATGAAAATTGAATTCACCATTACAATACGGAAACCAAAGCACATTCAAAACAGTGGAAAATTTTCTAGTTTGTTCCCTCTTCCTTAAAAAAAAATTTAATACTAAAATAAAAATCCCAAAACAATTTTACTTGGTGCTACAAATATTTCTCTATTTAAAGCAACAGGCGGACATACGAAATTCTTACTCATTTCATATAAATTACCGTTTATTGTTTACACTATAAAGCCTGAGCATTGTTGCTGTAGCCGCAATGTTATTTGTTTACGTCTATTTGTATCGCATTGTCCAGTTTTTTTTTTAATAATTTTAAAACTCATAACATGGTCCTGTGCACTTGATCCTGTGCATTTGATCCTGTGGTACATGATTTTTTTTTTGCTTTGAGGAGGCACGTAGCAAGTAATTTATTTTGTACCTAATTTATATTTTTTATAGTTCATATTTTGCGTAATTTATTATTATTACGTAATTTTTATATGTTTACGTCAGGTTCCGCGCTATCACGCAAAAAGCGTTGGCGCTATGAGCCTCACCAGTGCTTAAAAATAAATAAGTATCATGTACCACAGGATCAGGTGTGCAATATCATGCCATTAGGGTGAATGGAGTGGATTCAACATGAAATGTTAAACGTTCTAAACTCACCTATGTTGGAGGCGGGTACAGTTTCTTCGCGAAATCGTTCACGTTCATCGGGATACCTCCGACGGAACATACATTCCACAAAGTACCCGACGACGTGCGGAATTCGTCGCATAGTTTCCAACCAAAAGTCCTCGAAGAACCAGCCATATTCAAGATACAATTTATCGCGGCATTGATCGACGAATTGACTTGAACGACTGAAACAATTCGTGCAAGAAGTAAACAACAGTTTTCAGCAATGAAAATTAACAGTGTATGGATTCATTTGAAAGATTACCTCCCACACTACAAAATAGTACAACGTTTGAATTCTCCAACAAAAAGAAATGGCAAAATAAATGCTATACCTATGAAAATACACAGATGTTAGTGTCTAAGATTCGTTACGTATTTTAAGAAGAAAAAAATGTTGCAACTCGTGTAAGTTGTTGTAAAAAAAATATGAAACGTCAGATACTTAATTGAAAAGTACTCAAAATCACACTCACGGATTTAGAAACAATAGCAATTAATGTCCGCTGGCGCCTTACAGAACAGGTAGCTACTGTAAACTTTCATATCAACGGTAATTTTTCTAAACTGGTTGGAATTTCTTATGTACGCCTTTTACTATAAATAGAGGAATGTTTGTAGCACTAAATAAAACAAGTTTCGGATTTATTTTTTTACGGTAGAGGGGTCAAACTAGATTGCCACCAAATAGTTGATTGCAAATGGGAATCAGCTCCAAAAAACGCAAATGCTGTTCTTTTGGGTGGGAAAGTGACTGTGAATACTTTCTAGGATATAGACTATATAAAGCTATTTAATATATTATATTGGAAACATATAAACCGTGACAGGAGCATACTGGACAAAACAACTTGTTAAGCTGAAGGCGTAAATTGCAGAAAACAACAATATTTGCTGCAAAAAAATTTTTTTCACCGGGACAACGCACCATCTCACACCGCAATGATTATCATGGTGAAAATCGGTGAATTGTGGTTTGAACTGCTGACCACCCTTCTTACCTCCCCCTAGGCTATTTCCGAGTTGAGGTTATGGTGGAAAATGTGAACGGTGATCAGTTTTCTTCATCTAGAAGGGGAGGGAGGGGGGTGTGGTGGTAAAATCCTCTAAATATAACAATTTTTGTAAATGTATTCTTCTTAACACACTTTTATTGGCTTTACCTGTATGCATCAATGTAATAGAATAATCCACCACAAATTTCGCTAACTGTATGTCTCTGACAGAAATTAAAATTTTCACAAGTTTTAAGTAGCTACCGTTGACAATTCAATATTTTCATGACTTAAGACCTTAGAAATAAGAAGTAGGGGTTGGGTTTATGGGAAAGAAAAAAAACACCATTTTAAAGTTACAGGTAATAAACCGTTTGTGACGTGATAACATCTTATAAATCTATGAACGCCGGCTGCACGCACGAAAAAGTGTCACGTTCCACCTGAGCTGAGAGTGCAAGTGAGAGCGCGGCTTGTGACGCATCAATCTCTCTTCACTCCATCGGCCGATGCGTCCGAGTAGAAGAGAGACAGCGGCAGCACACAACCTACATGCGAACTGTTTTGTCAACTGTTTATAAAGTGAAGTGAAAAGTTTATCTGGTTTACATTGTTTATTACAACAACAATTGCGGAAAAAAGTAATTAATTCTTGCATTTTAAGCATTTGATTAGCGATATAATCTCATGTATTTGTTCTTCTTCATCAATGTTTTCTTACGACGTTATGAATTTTAATTATCGTCCGTAAACCAACTTTACAGACAACCATATCTACCAGTTTTTTTTCTATTCATGAGGACCGGAGCATGGTGGGAATTTTCCCCAGGGTCGACTGTGATGTGGGGTTAAAAACACAAAGTTCTGAAAATTTTAAAACATAGTGACTTTTGTATCTTGTATGTTTTGATCCAAATGGTTAGGTTTAGGTGGAAAATCTGATCAGGTAATGAAGGCAGTGTAACGACTCTATATTGTGAACATTTAAAAAATATATTCTTTCCGGTTTAGAGTGTTTCTGAGGTCGTGCTATTATGGTTGAACATGTGGCTGGGGTTCATCTTTTTTCCCAATTATAATTCAAAATATATAAATTAAATTGCTATTATAAAATACCTAAAACTGAATCCATGTTAGGGCGTAATGCCCTTAAAATTCAAAAATTACAGTAAAGTGTATATATTTTTATTTAGATGGTAGTTTATTAGCTTTATCTGAATTATATAGGACTAGTTATGTACGTGTGGACAACGTAATAAAATCTTTCCATTCAAATGTTATCTAATTTTTGCCATCAGAATGTTTTGAAATTTTGTGTACACGTAAAGAATCACAGAAAACACAATATTTTGATAACATATGACCATATCGATTGGGGGAAGGGGGAGAACAAGGTAACACAGTAAAACAAACCAATTAAATAAAATAAATGAGTAGTATATAAATGGGGCTCCGAGCGCAGGAGTGGAGGAGAGGATTGAGGATGGGGTAACCGACCGACCGCTCTGACGTCATTTTGGTGTCAAATTTCCGCAAAAAAGCCTCAAAACCTCAAAAGGTCCCGTTTTTAGGGGCAAATTCCCGTTTTTGAGGGACAATTTCCCATTTTCGAGAGAAAATTTCCCGATTTAATTAAAAAAAAATTCAAAAATTCGACTCTTCCTAAAAGCGGCTTAAGAGTCCTGAAGACAAGCCACTGGTAAGCCACTTTCAGGAATTAGACCTTGACCTCGATATTTACCGTTGCACTTTTCGTTACGCCCAAAACTTCGAAAATCTGTAATTTGTATCGTATTTCAACGGAAAAAGTCTTAAAAATTATAAAAAAAATCAATTAATAAAATTTTAGTAAAAAATCGTTCCGCCATATTGAATAACTTAGAAAAATCGCGGAAAAAATTAAAAATTAAAAATAATTTAATAAATTTAATCAAATAGTGCAGCCATCTTGACATCGAACGCCCCACTCCATAGCGCTGCACTTTTCGTTACGACCACCATATTGTATGTTTTTATTATCCGATTTTTATGAAATAAATTAAAAAATTAAGTAATAAAATTCTTAAAAAATTATAAAAATTCTTTAATTAAATTTTAATAAAAAATCATACTTGCGTCTTATAGTCCTGGGTTCGAACCCGAGACCAAAATAAAAAATGGCGATAGATCCTTCCTCCACGGAAGTCACCGGCTGACTGACCTCCCACTACTAGCAGGGCTTCCAGCAACTTTTCCAACCCAAAAAGTAGGAAAAGTAGGACTATTTTATCAAAAAGTAGGAAAAAGTAGGAGACCTATTTTCGCATCAGTTTTCAACGGCATATAGTTCTAGAAATGCCATAATACAAATCTTTATGATTTTACAGGAAATAAAGCATATTATTACTTATTACTTTTTAAATAACCCCAACCAAATGGCCAGTTAAGCTGAACTCAACTTCTGAACCTATTATGATTAGAAGATTACATCTAGTAGGTAGTAATATCATTGGAAACTGATTAGTAGTCCTAGACTTGCACAATTTTAAAATAGAAGTTAAAAATACTGTTCCTAAATCTGCAATAAAATCTAAGGCATACAAAGCTTTGACCCAAAACCCAGAACACAAAAACAATAAAAGCCATACTCCTAAGACCCTATCCTATTGTAGACCATTCCAAAGAAGTTGAGTTCACCCTGGATGAGGTATGGTCTTTATTTTTTATAGTAAAATTTCCATAGTTTAATGTAACTGTTATTTAGATGTAAAATATAAACCATTATAGTATAATGAGCCTAACACAAGTTCCATATTTTAACATATTTTTCTGAAAACTTAATAATAGATAATTACGTATCTGGGACAGAATTAAACAATAAAACATTGTAAAAGAAGATTCAAAAAGTAAATTTTGCAATACAATGTTCATTAAACTATCATTGTATCTAAAAATATATATACATATCAATGAAAACAAGTTACTTACTAAAAAATGCAAGACCCTTTCCAGATTTGAACCACAAAATGTTTTGCCACGAGTTAATTTTATTTTAACTTGTTTTTAACTTATTTTCCTTGGAAGATACTGAGAAATATTCCAGTAATGTTCGCTTGTTCTTTTCCACTTCTCTTTGTTCAACTCGTATTCCTTTTAAGCTTGACTTGCTTTCTTCCACCTTCTTAATTGCTGCTTCTAGCATTGTTTGTCCTATCTTCGCTCCTTTCATATCATTATTAATCAAGGCATTTCTTATCCTTGTATTAGCTTCTTCCATTATTTTAGTGTAATTTTTTATGTCCTCAAAACTTCTTCCTCTTTCTTCCGTAGGGTTTTTTTCTTTTTGTATGCTCTCTTTGGCTTTTATTGTTTTTTCTTCACATTCATGTTCTCTTTTTCGTTTCTCTTTAAGTTCTTTACTCTGTTTTCCTTTTTCTTCAGCTTTCTTCTTTAATTTTTCAGCTTTCATTTGTGTTTCCTGAGCAATTCTCTCTTGATACGACCTGTATGCTGTAACGCCCCTCGTGCCCAAAAATTATATTATTTTAAATTTATGAAAAACACCTTGGAAACAGCTGGGCAAAATATTAAGAAAATTAAAATTAATTACCAGAGGGGACACGAGGCGGTGAACAAGATAAAATTTACACTCCCTGCACACTAGTAACTTAGGAGTTCGTGGATCGTTATGTTGAAGAAGGTAGATGATTAATAAATACACTATACCAATAATTTGGTCTATAGGTTTTCCTGGTTTACTTTTAAGAGGTTTTGTTTTAGCATTATTTCGACATGATAATAAAAATCTTAGTAATTAACAAAGATAAGGGGGCGCCCCTAGATTATTTAAAACAATACACATTACACCTTAACAAACAAATGATTACATTAACAAAATTTCAAGTATAGCACCAAAATTTGATTCTCCCAACGGTTACATATATATGAGTTTCCTTGATTTTACATGTTCTGATGATTACGTTCTTAAAGCACTGCTCGCTGGTATCTTGTTAATTAATTTAGTTCCTTCTATGCAAGTGGAATATATATATAGCTCATATCACCCGGGTCTTCCCAGGATGACGTCGGACCGAGAGGAAAACTCTTTTAAAGGGGGAAATCAGCTGCAGGTCCCGAAGATCATGCGGGGAGCAATTTCTCTCCCCAGAAACTTTGACCCTGTCTGAAACACATGTCAAATTCAAAGCGTCCAGACAGTCATACACAGTCGGCGCGAAAGGCCAACAAACGGGAATTTGGGGAAGAAAATAAAAAGGCTGGATTACTCACCAAACAGGGTGTGAAATCAGGGCTCGCGAGGTGTCTCGCGCCGACATCAGCATGGCGCGTACCGAGAATTCGCGGACGCGCGGAAGAAACTAAAATTTTTAGGAAAGTAAAAAAAATAATAAAATTTAACTAAACATGACTTCTTCTAAATACTACATCTGACTGGCTACTGTACCACTGGGATCACATCCCAAAGCAAGCTGACTACATTATTGTGCACACGAATTCGCCGTTGCCGCGAAAAGCCTCTTAGCACAGAGGAAGCCGGGAAGACGTGGTCAGTAGCCGAGGTCGGAGAACTAAGTGCCGGCGATGGCGGTGAAGGCTTCTAATTAAATAGGGTGCTCAGCCCTAATAAAATAGGGGGCAAGGTTCAGCTCAGGGCCGAAAACATGCGGAGGTGCCCGAGGCGGGCGTGACAACAACACGACATGCGCTCTCTCTACCGGCGGTAACAGGAAGGCAACAAACAATCGACTTCTACAGGCCGCGAGAAGGAAGCATATGGCCATAGGGCGCCGCGGCGCTGCTTTCTAGCGGCGTAAAGGGGAACTATCTGAGGCGGTGAGCTGACTTGCCACCAGGTGTCATGAGGGTGAGCTCTGCACGCTGGCGACCAGGCCCGCGGTTACTTTTTTCGCCGCTAGATGTCGGGTACGTCTCTGTAAGACCAGGGAGAATGTCCTTGAATTAGGCCATCGTCTTGGCTAAGTTTCCATCAGGTCACTGCTCCTAGCTTGATTTCTCAGAACTAACAAGGAGGGGGGGGAGGGGAGGGTGGACAGAAAACGCCACTCCGCTGGGAACACCGGGCCACTGGAGCCCCATTCGTGACGAGACTTGCTATTCTCAGCAGGCCTCTCAGAAGTATCAGCTTGCAGCCCAGAAGCTGCTCTATGCAATTTTGGTCATGAAGAGAAATAAAATTACAAACTCGGGACGTGACTGCAGGCGAGAGAAAATCAACCGGGCTGCCCACATCCACGTTAGACAGCAAAATATCAGATTGCCCCCTGAGAAAGGGCTTCGGTCCACTGGCACAAAGTTTAAACATGTGGCGAACACTGGCCTTACAAAGAGTAAATCACCCCCTTATCAACCAGATAAATTAAAAAAATAATATTTCCAAAACATTTTTTTAATTATAGGAAAATTAAAAAAGGTGACGAAATGCCTAGTTTCCGGCACAATGCTAATTGACCCTTTCTGATGAAATCCTTGGTTATGGGAACTTTTTGGTGAAGATTTTTGAATTTTCTCAGCCCATCTTTGGTAGATTGAAGCCCACTTACACCCCCAGCTGACAGACACGATCTGTTTGATGTGAGGAAATTACTGGTGTCAGAAAATCCCCGCTCGACATCAGCATTACCATGGGGGAGAATGAGTATTGATTTTACCAGCCTTGTTAATTCTGGAAATTTTTTTCCACCAAGTGAATTTGGTAAAGAAAAAGTTTTCCCCTAACAGTGATCTATTCTTGTGCTTCTAATGTTTTCAGAATAGTCTTCCTTTTCACTTGAATGTTCTCCACCACTCTGCTCTTCAACATGCCACTCTTCTGGGATATTCTCACAATGTAGTATTTTACATTCATCACTAATAGCATCTAAATCCACACGTGGAACCATTTGTACAGATTCTGCAAGAATTTCCATAGCTTTACTAGACAAAAGATCATGCCTGTTCTTTAAATTGAGACAAGACGAATTTCGTATTATTGTATTCCCCAATGGTAGTTTTGAGATGGCATGCTGCATAACCTTATGGTAGAATTTCCTCATCGAGTACAGAAGAACTGTCCGAGTTTCTTCTTTCATCTTATCTTAAACTTTCCTTGTCTCATAGCCAACTTCTAGTTCGGTGCTGTCGAATTCAATCTATGAACAAGGAAACTTCAATGATATAATGTCCTGAAATGATCACTTTTCCAGTTCGTTAGTTTTTACAAAACATCCTAAATAACTTCTTACAAGTGCGCACATATCTTAATAAAGCACATGTATTAGAGGTTCTTCTCTCTGAATCAAAACAAGAAACTTTTCGAAAGGTCTTGAAGCATAAACAATGAAATGAGACTGAAAAAGAGTTTTCAGAGGAGTGTCTTTCAAACATTTAAAAATTCTTGTGTATCGTGTATTGCTTGACAAAGTCTTATCTCGCTTTGGAAGCTCTCTGATGAAATACTTTTTCAGAGCTGACCACTGGCTTATGACTCTCTGTGCGGCTGGAACCAAAGTCAACCACCATGTTTCAACATGCTTTAGGAAAGACAATTCATCTAGTTCAAGATCAACTTGAATCTCATTCATCTCCTCTTTCCTCAGAGGAGATAACTTAAAGAAGATGTGTACATCAATAATTAAATAAACTACCTTTTGCCCAAATTCTCTGACACCTTTCCCAAAAGCATTATGAACCAAATGCAAAGGACATGTTCCTATATCTAAAAGAGAAGGTAAATCTAGAGCTTTCTTACATTCACAAATAGCAGCAAACACTGCTTTATTAACATTTGGGCCATCACTACCCAATGTTACAAGATCTTTGAGCATCAAGTTGTTTTCATTCATTGACTTCATTATACACTCTGTAATATCTTTAGCTTTTGCTTGCCCCATGATATGAGTACTTAAGTGATTAACATTCACTTTGTTGTCTTCCTAAGACCAATATCTTATCTTGATATCTAGTTGCTTCTTGATCTGCTTATTTGTCAGTTCATCATATGAAAGATTAAATGGTGAGCAGGAACTATTTAGATCATTTACTAGGAGAGAATGTAAATATGGACCAGTGGCTTCGGAAACTATGTAAGACACTTTCGATTTACTCATTTGAAATTTTTGAGCTATTGAACTGTCCAGAAACATTTCCCTAAATGTATCACCAATAGAATTTGAAGAAGTTTAACTTAAGTTTGAAGCCGCTGTTTTTAAACTCCAGATAAGTTCGGCTTTAGTGACACTGTCTTTTTGGGACCATAACCATAATGAAATTGATGATGTAGGACCAGATGGACCACTTTGCACAACAACCTCATGTATATGTTTTTGTGTTCCACTAAAAACATCTCGAGTTTGAGATAAATGGAGTTTTGTTTCAGAATGACTCATAAACTGACTCATCCCCCTATTATCACGTCTCACTGATTTCTTGCAGAACTTGCAAAAAGCTTCAAATTTTAAAACTAGTCTTTTCACACCATTCTTCCACAACAACACAATTTGAGTCTTTAACCTTCAACCAGTCTTCTGAAAATAAAGTTTTGTGACTAGGCATCTTGGCTGGTTACACAAGATTATATACCTGAAACAAACATAAATAGGTAATTTAGAATCAATATTTTTTATATCAGCACATTAAAATCCACTTGCTTTGTTGTGTTGTCGTTTCGTTGTGCCCACCAACAAAGTCTAACAACTGTTGGTGGGCATGTTACAATACAAAATAAATAAAAAACAAACAAATCCTTGATAATGGTGTTGTAAGGAAAATACAAGTTTTAAGTTAGAAGCATTATTTCAAACAATATTATCTGCACCACCCACTACTACATTGAATTTCTAGAATGGTGCTTCAACAGCATAGGGCTGGAGCACCAAGAAAAGTGCCCCTCAGTTAATCTTCATTGGGGCTGACATGAAAATAATTTACTTACCTACTTGGATACTTTGACTACAATTCAAATGGCAAATGATGGCAAAAAGTAGGAAAAGTAGGACATATTTGGCAAAAGTAGGACCATTCCTACTTTCCTAAAAAGTAGGAAAAGTAGGAAAAGTAGGAGGTCTGGAAGGCCTGCACTAGGATCAAGTCATATATTACGTCATCCGACATGACGTCATCCGACATGACGTCATCGCCGCCATCTTGGTTTTTTTAATGTTTCACTGGAGGAGGCCATATTGTTTACAGCAGTCATTTGTTTTCGTCTGCTGGAGACCGTCACCTTGTTAGTTTAATATCTTACCGCTAGAGTGCAGTTTATTTAATAAGTCACATACCATCCACCATCTCGTTAACCGTCCGCCATCTTGTTAAACTGTTGCTATCTGGTAAATCCGTAATTTTTAAGCTAGAAATTCGGGAAAAATTCAAAAAATTCGTCAAAAAATTCGCTCTTTTATTTACCGACTGACGCGAACGTCTCCGATGATTCCTTGACCACGCAAAAATACTTTTTTTTAAATAAACCATCCAACCAGCCAAAGTCCATCGTCTACCAACCGACGATAAGCCGATACGACCACTATGTAGGCAATTCTTATTTATCAAAAAAAAAATTCGATTCATGTAGGCGTAAAGAACTAATGTACACGCCAAGCCATAAACAAACTGATAATAACTAACAGTCAACCGACCACATAATGAAAGATCCAGAAGCACAGGAAGCACAGGAAGCACACTAGGTAGCACAAGGCAGCACCGGCAGTACATTTAGCAGCACATCAGGCAGCACATTTGGCAGCACATCAGGCAGCACTAGCAGCACATTTGACATCACCGACAGCACATTTGGCAGCACCGGCAGCACATCAGGCAACACTGACAGCACATCAGGCAGCACTGACAGCACATTTTGCAGCACCGGCAGCACATCATGCAGCACCGACAGAACATCAGGCAGCACCGACAGCACATCAGGCAGCACTAACAGCACATTTTGGCAGCACTGGCAGCACCTCAGGCAGCACAGGCAGCACATTTTGGCAGCACCGGCAGCACATTTGGCAGCACCGACAGCACATCAGGCAGCACTGACAGCACATTTTGGCAGCACTGGCAGCACATCATGCAGCACAGGCAGCACATTTTGGCAGCACCGGTAGCACATCAGCAGAACCGGCAGCACATTTGGCAGCACCAGCAGAACATTTGGCAGCACTAGACAGCACAAGAAAGCACACTAGGCAGCACAAGGAAGCACAGGAAGCACAGGAAGCACATGGAAGTACGTAAACACAAGGAAGCAGATTCGGGAAATAAATAAAAATTAGATTAGGTTAAGTAATTATTTTATTTTCGATCATGTCAGCCTCAGTGATGTCACAGTATTCTATCACGTCAGCCTCAGATGCTTCATTACAGTTTTCGATCTTGCTAACTTCATCTTGTTCTCTGTTCTTCATTATTTCGTGAAGACGAACTTGAATTTGGAGTAGGTAATCATCTTTTCATTTCCCATGAGAATGTTACTTTCATCTAAGTTTTCAATTTTAAATCATATGAGAGATGTGAGATTTTAGTGCTAACATGGGTATTTTCACATTACTCGCAATCATTCATCTACCTCGGTGTTGTATCCACTATATCGCTAGTCGGCTGAGTAATACAAATCTTACGAGGTTTATCCAAGAAATAACTGTGACGAAGGATTTCTGACACTGACTGCAACTAAACGTTTTTTTTTGTAAGAATCAAAAATACACTCGCTTTTCTCATAATTTTCAGCATTTTTTCTCAAGGTAAACGTCTTGCTGCAGGAGATACAGCGGTGTCCTTTCGATGCAGCTGCAGGCTTCGAACCAGAATCCATGTTAGTTTGTGCAACGAATACCAGATGCAAATTTACAGTTTTGAATTAGAACAATTACTTCAATATTTTTTTATTTGTGTTTGTTTATATTTCGTCAGCGGGAGTAAATATATATTTAAATAAAAAGAACTTGTTGCTATGAGATATAAGTAGGATAACTTGGCCGGTCCGGGAACTGGAGTCGGAGTGTGGAGCCGGAGCCAATGTCCGCCATCTTGGATTTTGACGTCAAGGCGGCCATTTTTTGGTGTCAAATTACCTCATAATTCCTCAAAAATTCCGCAAAATTTCTAAAATTTTCCATTATCGAGGGAAAAATTCCGTTTCGAGAGAAAATTTCCCGTTTTAGTCCACAAAAATATCAGAAGCCACTGAAGTCCAGGAAGAGGCTTATCCATGAAGCTAGCCTCCCAATACTCTGTTACCAAATATGAATTTGACTTCGCCCGCCATTTCGAAATGTTGCACTTTTCGTTACGCCCGCCAACATGGATACTTTTTTTACTATCCGATTTTTATGAAAAAAATAAAATTATTGAAAATGATATTTAATTAAAATGTAGCCGCTATCTTGAGGTATGACGTCACGTCCGTTGCACTTTTCGTAACGCCCTTCACCAACTTAGGTTTTTTAGTCAAAAAAATAATACATATTATTTAATGTAAGAAAATTTAAAAAAAATGATTTAATTTAAGAATATTTATTAAGAAAATTTTATTAAAAATATACTTAGCCTAAATAAATAACGGACCTACTACAAAAAGTCCTCTGTTCGAACCCGGTGAGGTAATTTAAAGATGGCGACAGGAACTTCCTCCACGGAGGCTTCCAGCAGACTGACCTCCCACCACTAATGCTAACGTACCTATATATTACGTTAGCCAGTATGATATCATGGTAGCCATCTTGCAATTTTTCGGCTAGAGGACGCCTTCCTGGATGAATTCAGGTTATCCGCCATTTTGTAACTTGGCCGCCACCTTGTTACTTGGTCAAATACTTGAAAATCCTTAATTTTAGTGCTAGAGAGCCGGCAAAAATTTTAAAATTACAAAAATATTTAAATTAATAAAATACTAGCATAAAATCAATCCGGCATCTGATGTCCGTCCACCATATTGGAAAATTTGTAAATATTAAGCATGAAATTCGGAAAAAGGCTCAAAATTAATCAAATAATTCGTATATTTTAATAAAAAAATGACAGGTTCGAAAAAATAAAACACCACAATTACAAAACAGACACACAGTACACACAACAACACATATTACACACAGACAGCTCACTACAAATAGTCCACACAAACACACACAGAACACACAGGACAAACTGTTAACATAGAACAAACAGTACATACAAATGACACACAGTACACTCAAATTGCACACAGTACACACAGTACATGCAAAAGGTAGCACAGGCAGTATAAAGCCAGCACAGGCAGAACAGACATTATAAAAGATAGCACAGGCAGCACAAAAGGCAGCACAGGTAGAATAAACTGCAGCACAGGCAGCACAAGCAGCACAAGCAGCACAAACGGCTGCACACACAGCACAACCGGCAGTACAGGCAGCACAAATGGCAGCACAGTCAGCACAAACAGCAGCAGAGGGAGCACAAAGAACGCTCAGGTACACTCCAGGCAAACTCAACGGATGCTCAGGAACACTCAAAGTACACTCAAAGTACACTCAACTGACGTTCAGGAACACTCAAAGTACACTTAAAGGACGCTCAGGTACACTCAAAGTGCGCTCAACGGTTGCTCAGGAACACTCAATTACGCTCAAAGGACGTTTAGGTACATTCCAAGCACACTCAACGGACGCTCAAGAACACTCAAAGTACACTGAAAGGATGTTCAGGTACACTCTAATGACGCTCAGGAACACTCAAAGTATGCTCAGGAACACTTAAAATACGTACATACAATGCTCAGGTACACTCAAAGTACACTAAACCGATGCTCAGAAACACTCAAAGGACGCTCAGGTACACTTAAATTACGCTGAAAGGACGTTCACGTTCACTCCAAGCACACTTAATGAGTGCTCAGGAACGCTCAAAGTATGCTTAAGAGATGCTCAGGTACACTCCAAACACACTCAACGGACGCTCAGGTACACTGCAAGCACACTTTACGGACGTTCAGAGAACACTCAAAGTATGCTCAGGAACACCCAAAGTGCACTCAACGGATGCACAGGAACACTCAAAGTACACTCAAAGGACGCACAGGTACACACAAAGTACACATAAAGGACACACAAAGGACACGCAGCTTCAAAATCTCGAATAGCTTGAATAGGTCTAACTGCCCAAGTACTCCAACTGCCCAAGTGCTCTAACTGCTACGACATAATTTGACTACCAAATTATGCAACTTCGAGACAGCGCCACGAAGATACGCGACTTCGAGGCTTATTTCCACGTAACGCCGTGACGAGATTTACGATCACGAAGCTACGCTACTATGAGATGTATAGGATCTCGCTGCTACCTGGCTACCTGTGATGTTGTTTGTACTGCCTGTGTTGCCCTTTGCATGTACGGTGTATACTGTGTGCCAGTAGTGGTACTGTGTGTCATTTGTGTGGAATGTTTGTACTGTGTTAACAGTGTGTACTGTGTGTACTGCGTGTCATTTGTTTGAACTGTGTGTGTCATTTGTGTTTTCTGTGTGTGTCATTTGTGTTGACTGTATGTACTGTGCTGTTTGTGTGTAATGTGTGGTGTGTGTTTTGTGAGTACTGTGTCGTCTGTGTGTGCTGTGTGTACGGTGTGTCCTTTTTTATTTGTGGTGTTTTATTTTTAGAACTTTAATTTTTTTGTTTAAATGTACAATTTTTTTAACTTTGGACCTTTTCCCGAATTTATAGCTTAATGTTTACAGATTTTCCTAAAGGGTGGAAGAACATCTAGATTGTGGACCGATTTTATGTTAGTATTTTAATAATTGTATTTTTTTGTTATTTTAAAAATTTTCCCGACTCTAGCACTAAAATTGTGGATTTTCAAGAATTTGACCTAGTAACAAGATGGCGGTCCAGTTACAAAATGTGCGGACGCCCAGGTAATTAATATTGTATTATAGAGGAAAAAATAAACTAACAAGAAGTCATCCAAGATGGCTCCCACCAGTACGACATAAAAAACCAAGATGGTGGCCTCCAGCAGAAAAAATTAAAGATGGCTACCATGACGTCATACCGGCTGATGTAATATACACGTTGGCGTTAGTGGTGGGAGGTCAATATGCTGGAAGCTTCTGTGGAGGAAGGATCTGTTGCCCCCTCTTTATTTTACTTCACCGGGTTCGAACCGAAGACCTTTTGACGTAAGTCCGTTTTTTATTTAAGTATATTTTACCAAATAATATTTTATTAAATTTTCTTAATTTAAATAATTTTTATAATTTTTTTTATTAAAAACCTAAGATGGCGGAGGGTACAAAGGAAAGAGCGACGACCATGACGTCATACCTCAAGATGTCTGGGTACATTTAAATTAAATATTTATTATTTATTTTGTTATTAATTTTATTTTTTCCTATAAAAATCGGATAATAAATAAAAATATCCAAGATGGCAGGCGCAACAAAAAGTGCAACATTCCAGGATAGCGGACGAAGTCAAGTTCATATTTGGTAACAGGCTTGGGAGGCTAGCTTCATGGATGCTTAAGCCTTTTCCTGGACATTTGTGGCTTTTGGTATTTTAGCGGACTAAAACGGGAAATTTTCTCTCAAAACGGGAATTTTTCCCTCGGAGATGGAACAATTTTTAGAAATTTTGCTGAATTTATTGCCAGGAACACCAGCCGGCCAGATGGTCAACACCGCTTCTATTCAATAGATTCACGGAAAACCCATCAGGATGCGCTCGGCTGCAGAGCACTACTTGGCTGCCCTCTGATAACTCTGAAAGCAGCCGCGGAACTCGCGGCCTTCGGTAGCCCAGGACGCCAGACACGACCCGGCCCACGAGATCGGAGCTCCACGTGCAGTAATGGATCTGTAATCCTAGCTGCGAGCGCCACATGTGGATAACGCAATGCAACGCCGCGTATCATAGGTGTCCCTCTTTCTCTACACCAGACATAAACTGCGCCCGGAAAAACTATACGTCTGTGATAGCGCGATAACTGGCGCTCGTCGAGACCCTGAACACAGCTCTCGTTTTTTAAAGTGCGGTAACCTTTTTTACATACCAGCACTTAGCTACTTTATGTACTGAGGCGACACGGTATTGTTTTCGATTATCTCGCCGTAAAAATAAAAAAATTGCTAGCGCTGATTCGCTGTTAGACTTCCGTGTGTTCATTGGCTCCAAGAGAGGGGAAAAGGCGGTGCATGGGAAGGCAAGTGGGAGACACATCCACCCCTCAAAACTTGGAGAGATGGTCGGTTGGACAAATGGTCACTTGGACAAATGGTCCTTCGAACAAACGGAGCTTGGAGAAGTGGTCGCTTGGAGAAGTGGACACTTGGACAAATGGTATACACCCACATAATACCACGCGATTTTTATTTCCTTCCTACGTTCCGCCGCTACCTTATGATTTGCCTGAGTTGAGATACAGAATTGAAGAGGCTATTGCTTCCATTACTCCGGACTTGTTAACCAAAATGTGGGAAGAATTGGTTGTATAACTCAAGGTGCATATATTGAACATTTGAAAGAAAGAAAACAAGGTTATTTTACCTTCAATTTTACGTATGATTTGTTATACATAGTCTAACTAAAACTGTTATAATATACGATTGTATATGGGGCATTCTTTTATGGACATCCTGTACTTGCGCGGCTCTGATATTTGAGATAGGGGACTTAATTCTCTATTTAATTATGTCTGGTAAATTTCTCTATTGCCGAGTGGTTAAAGGCGTATGTTTTCTAACATTTAGGTTAGAGCTGTGTTGGTTCGAATCACAGTGTTTCCAATGTATTTTGCATAAAAAAATAAATATAATATGTCATAACAGCTCTCGTAGGTAATGGAACATTGACCATATGGGATGAGACAGAGCAATACTCGCCCTCTATGAGTAAGCAGCGGAAACAAAGATGTCAGTATCCAAGATGGCGGCCTTCAACAGAACAGAAAAAATGTTGGTCGTGACATCATCCAAATTGGTGGCCTCGAGCAGACGAAAACAAAATGGCGGACATGTCTATCGGAAAAAAGGGCCGTGACAACAGATTCAAGATGGCGGACATGTTATTGGAATCAAGATAGCAGCAATAATGAAAGTTGCAGCATTCTATAAGATGGCGGACTTAACGAATGAAACAGCCCCCAGAGAAAAAACAAACAGCAATTCGGGAGCCATCCTTCGGAAAATTAAAAAAAAATAATAACAAATTTTTAAAACAAGGTGTTTAAGCCAGTCTGTAACTTAAATATTGACAATGGTTTTGGTAAGTTCTCTTAACAAATTTCTATATTCTTTATAAAATTCGTATAAATTATGTTCACGTTATTAAATGAATAGGGGTCTACAATTTAATGACAAGCATAGAAAAAGGCTGTGGGGGGGGGGACCCTGGATTACCTCTGATGGTCATAACTTAGAAATTTCACATAAATTCACATAACTTAGATGCGCCATAAGTTAGAACTTCTACAATTTAAAAATTACACAAATCATAGCAACCATAACATTTAGATCTCGCACACAAATTCATTAAAATTAGAATCACCATAAGTTGAACCAATCACAACTTCGAATTACACATATTTAGAAAAGCCATAACTTTGAACCTCCACAAGTTCGAAAGATCATAACTTAGAAACCCACGGCGTAACTTAAAAAAATCAAAACTTAGAAACTGATTTAATCGATAATAATTACTGCGAATTATCATTACTTAGAATCACATAAATGACAACAGATATTACTTAGAAATCTCACACAAATTCACATAAATTGGAACCGCCGTATGTTGGGACTAGGGTTACCAACTATTTCACCCTGACAATAAGGGACATTGAACCCCACCTACTAGAGCGGCCCTCCCCCGGAAAAATTTGAATTTCTAGATGCAAATTGGTGCTATTTTAGCAGTGTTTGTATTTGAAAATAAATTATGCACCTGGTTGAAATATTAAAATTTATTGTATATGCCTAATAATTTTTTGAGCGATGAATTTAATACATAAAGATACGATAATAAAGATAACTTTATCCGTTTTCAACTCAACACAATATCAACATAAACATAACAGACTTAAGCTGGGTTCACAATTGAAAAAATAACAGTAACAGTAACAGTAGGTCGTGTGCATAGGATATGAACGCCATGTTTCCTAACCTAACGATTCACAATAGCAGAAAGTTGGTCGTGTGCATGGGAGCGAGGTCGTGCGCATAGGAGTGAAATGAATATATTTTATTTCGGTCGCGTTAGCATGGCACAACAGCCAATGGGAGAAGAGCATGGTGCTTTTTTGGCGGGACTAGAAATATGTTTATATTTATTAACCATATTGTGGTAAGAAAATGTCGAGATAATAATAGTATTATCATTATTTTGAAAGTTAATATGTTTATTTACTAACACTGTTAACAGATGTCGCATAGTTCGCGAAATTTCATTGGCTGAAATTAACAGTAAGAATTCAATTGTGAACCGATTTCGCAGTTCGCACAGGTCGTGTGCACAGGTCGTGTGCATGGCCGTAAGCGCGGACGAGTGATGCCACCTGTCGGTGTCAACATGAACTATTTGGTGGCCAGTGAACTGCGGAGTAAACGGAGCCTCGCAATGTCGCAATACATTTATAACAGGTGGTGCGACACAGGCGGGAAAATATTTTTTCAATTTTATGCAAGTGTGTGAATTGAACTTTAAACAAGATACGGGAAATATCACGTCCCGTCCTGCCTACGTACGGGATAATTCTTTTAGTCACAGAATACGGGAAATCCCGTACAATACGGGACGGTTGGCAACCCTAGTTGGGACTATAACAACTTTGAAAAACGCAAATGATAACAGCCATAACATAGATTCCGCACAAAAATTCCAATAACTCAGAACCGCCATAAGTTTGTACTGTCTCAACTTATAAACATACAAATTAGAGTAAACTTAACTTTAAAAAATCACAACTTAAAAACATACATGAAAAATCACAACCAACTTAGATACACACAACTTAAAAATATCACACGTGATAACCATAATGTTTATAAATATGAAATTCTGAAATACGCAAACTCAGAAAAGTCATTACTTAAACCTAGTTATGTTCAAAGTGCCTTCTTCTAAGATATATTTCGTCCATTTTTCCTATAGTATTTTTTAGTTACTTTGATCGCCATGTTAGAAATTTATTTTTTCTTTATTTTATTGATTTATTTTATGTAACGAAGAGACCTTGTCTAACACTTAACCACAAAAGTTTTTACATAGTAAAAGTAAAGTTATAATAAAGTAAAACATATACAAAAAAGCAATAAATATGAAGTTGAGAAATAAAACTTTCAAGTACAATGCAGTAGGGCCTACTATAAAAACTAAATACATCTAACAAGCAAGTATAAAAAATAGTGAAATATTTAAACAAACAAATTAATAAACATGATTTGACGTATAAAGAACTAAGAAAAATAATAATAAATTACATTTTTTTAGACATGATTCATAGAACGAGCGTCATTTAAAAAAAGGGGGGGGGGGGGAAGGTTCAAAGTCTACCGAATACTAATTTTTTTTAACTATTTTCAAACATGACTGGCGATAAGAAATTTAATGAAATCAAATGCATGACTATCCTAAAAACCCTTACCTATACAATTTACAATTAAAATTCTGCTTATACATGCACTCATATTAAACCACACATTACAAACACCACAGCTAAACATGAGCGTGAATGTGTAATAGGTAGCGTACCCAAATAAGTGTCTGAATATTCTAAAACCATAACCGCTAGAAGAAACACAAATGTGTATTTACTTATGAGATACATTTACAATTTAAGCTCCAGCTTTTGATTTAAGAATTTTCTTTTGAAACGCACTGAAGAATGAACAGAGCTACGGTGCGCGTTAAAAAATTCTAACACACTTTAAAATACCAAGAATTAAAATAAAATAAAAATTCAAGGTATTTAGACTTACACAATTTTACTTACTAACAAGATTTGTTGCCCTCGTTATAATAAACATGCCCAGTAGGTATTCTACGCCACAGAAATTTTAAGAACAGTTTGCCACCTTCACGTGAGCCTATATATTACGCCCTTTATTAGAAAACTTTGATGGCGTTTTAAGTAGAAACGAGAGAGGAGGAGAAAAAAAAATGTCGTGGCGGCTTTTATCAGACGCACCGCATCCATACGTGAGAACAGGAATTCTTTAACAAGGAATAATACCCAAGCAGGAAGAAGAGTCTTGAAGGAGCTATCAAGCAAGTATAATTTGATCGCGTCCATAAATAACCCGGTCGTCCATTTTTCCTCCGGTCATCCCTAATAGCCATTATCAAGTGTCAGTTAATATGTTAATAGTGGCGCTGTTCTTCAGACAAAAAGGACCCGCGTTCAAAACACCGACGCCTGGACGAGATATATAATTTTTCTATGCACGGGCCACCATATAACGCACATTCTAATGGAAATAAGAACAAAGTAAAAATTAATATATTAATATAATTTTTTTAAACGGTAGTGTTTTTTTTTAATTTCTTGTTATACCACATAGTACAATAATTATGATGTGCATCGATATTTAATTAATTAAATTATAAATATATATTTTTTGCGATTAAATACATTATTTTCACTAACCAAAAATCGAAACAAGGAATGAAATCGATTGAATCAATAAATACATTAATATGTACATTTTTGAACAATTTTTTTTCGAATTATTTCCATTTTTTTAGGTCAATTTTTTTAAAGAAATTAAAGATGGCGGACAGTATGGGCGACAAGATGGTTGACGCTGTGACAGCTGACGATATGGTGACAGGTGCTGTTACACTCTAGTGAGTAAAAATTAAACTCTCTAGCAGACGAAAAATAGAAACAAAGACAGCGACCAATACGACAGCCTTTACGTCACACTGGTGGGAATAATTTATGTATTTTTAGGTATATGTAATGGGTGTTATCATGGAGGAAATATCTTAATTATTATTATTATTTTCTTAAATTTCTATCGTAGGGCTCGAACCAAGAACTGAAAACTTAAAATAATTTTTATTTACTTTTTATTATTTATTTTTTACAGTAAATTATTCCTTTTAGTTTTTAGGGAAATACCTGATATAGTCAATTTTTAATCGTAGTATCATATTTCCGCCCAGGTGTTGGAGAACGAGGTCAAAGATTAAGGTCATACAAGATGGCGGTTGGTCATTAATAACTATCCTCAGTATTCAACCTGAGTCTGCACCAGACTCCCTCTACTACTATAGCTTGTCTCGTCCTTAGATGCAGCTACCTAGTGATTTTCCAGAACTGAGACACAGAATTGAAGAGGCTGTTGCTTCCATTACTCCGAACGTGTTAACAAAAGTGTGGGAATAATTGGACTTTAGGTTGGACATATTGAACACTGGTAAAAATAAACTAGGTTAATTTACCATCAATTTGAGTATGGGTTGTTGTAAATGAAATTCGTGAAATAGATACCACTGGTAGGGCTTAGCTACTATTATTTGAGTTCTGTTAAATGTGAGATAGGTGACATGAAACAGATTATATCCGAGGATGGTAAAGTATTGAATGTTTTGTAGACATATCATCGTTGCAAACTTTGACCGAATTTAAGATTCGGTCGTCAGTTTTTTTTTTAATTTCATGTTTTTTATGAAGATTTAAAACTCCTCTAAGTGGACATTATAAAAAAATATTTTTTATAATTTTTCAAACTTTTATAGTTTTATAAAACCATTTAATTTTTTTTTGCATGATTCCTTTTACGACTCGGCTCTAATTTATCAATTAAATTATTCATCGGAACAAAGTTCTAGCCAATAACTTTAATTAAAAATTCAGTTAAAAATGGAATAGCGTTGTATATTTTATCCTGCATACAATGGGACATTTTTTAAAACTAGAAATAACAATTGGTACTGTGATGAATTTTTCCAATTATTTATTTATTTATTTATTGCTTTTTTATAAGTGGCGAAGTAAAGGCGTACCGCCTTGTCTTACACTTAACCACATACATTATTGTTTATTAGAACAACGTTGTAACTGCAAGCAAAGCGGCTGACACTGTTATGTCGCTAATAAACAGTCATCAAAAAAAGACTAATAAAGACGGAAATTAATCTCACTACTTGGAAATATAACAAATGAAAGGCATTGAAAGACAACAGATATCTATCAGTTTCTAAAAATGTATGTATATATATGTATATATGTATATATATGTATGTATATATGTATATATACATACTTATACATATATTTTTAGAAACTGATGGATGTTGCACCATGGTAACGGCTATATAGACAGTCTTTCCTCGAAATCTACCTTAAATAAAATATGTTGGTACACGTACCAGTATATTCCTGCTGAAAAGAGGAGTTTCTATGAAAACTCAGCCTACTAAGAAAATCATATTTTGCATTCCGGAGTGTAGACGTATTTTTTGTGGCCTTCTATAAGTATGATGATCTGACTTTAATAGTTATAGTGCAACGCAATATATTTTCCAATAAAAATCAGACACTATATTTCTGCAGAATTGTAATATTACGGTACCTATAGGTATTTATTTTAGTTTAAGTATTTATTTACTTTATTAAATTAACGGTTTTGTTATATTTTTAAATAATTACTTCAAGTTATATAGTTGGTGTATTCAAGAAAAACCATCCACTTATGTTCCTGCTAAAAAAAAATTAATTATGCCATTAATCAGGTGTAAATTAACAGTAGTGTGTTGAAACATTTACATGGCATTGTTTAAAGACGGTGTTACTTTACGTATAAAATTTAAGTTCAGAAATAATTCAGCATTAGACAGATTTTTTGTTCTCCCGTAAATTTTACTTTTTGTTGGATACAAAGTCGTTCGGGTCAATAGTTGAGTTTCACAGCTTAGCTTAAAAGTACTTTTTAAATGACATCACTTGGAAACAAAGCAAAGAGTGGTTATTTTCTTTAAATGATTCATGCAATGTGCAAGATTTATTTTAGAATTAATGTTAACACTTTGTCACAGATAAAACTTGAAGGACGGGCAAACAAAGATTAATAAACAAAAAAATAAATAAATAAATAAAATCAGCCGAAGTCAAATGTTAAATGCACAGTCAGCACAGAAAATATTAAATACAGAATTTACTGTTCTTGTCGCAACTCTGTCGTTGTCTTCAGCCCACAGAGTTCCTCTGTGCTGTGATATTATTTTCTGATTCCTTTCACGTAATTCTCTGTGCAGTCTATGCATTTAACATTTTACGTCGGTTGATTCCGGTTTGTTTTCGTCTGTTTGAGCTCTGCTTGTTCGTTCTTCAGGTTTTCTCTATGACAAAGTGTAAACTGGAAATGCCGTTATGTCCAAAATATTGTTTTAAATCCTAGTTTGTTCTATTTTAAAACAACCAGTTTCGCTGTTCATCTTATCTTTCGTCATACTGATCAGGTTTACTTGTCATAGTCTTTGTTTTATAATTTCTTGTTTTTTTTTTACTTTTATTTATTAATTTTTGGTTTAATTTATTAATATATCTTTCCTCCAACTTCTGATTTTGTATATCTCTAGACTTTTGATCGTAGCGTGAGGGATCATTTTAACAGCTTAAATTTCTTTAGCACTTAGGTCTCAAGAATTTTTTTCTGCTTCTTGTTTCTCGTTTATTTTGCTTAGTTTTTCCTGTTTTTATTCTGCCTTAGGCTACTCATAATTTGTAGGCTTGTGAAATTAGATGTAATTGTTTCACTGAATCGTATGTAACCATGATATTTCTAATTACCTAAGTATTATTACATAAGTGAAAAATCTACCAAACTCAATGTCCTGGTTTTAGAATCAAAAACTGGGAATTTTTAAAAAAATACAGCTGTCAGAAATAAAACCTTTTTTACTCTGCTTATTAAAGCCAAAATTTTAGTGTTTCAAATGTTTGTTAACACTCTTAAAAGCTCAATAAAGTAGATCGACTAATGAGTAGCCTATGTGTTATTTTCATAGTGGCTGAGTTATGTCTTTGAATATATATACTGTATAGAAGTCGCGAGTGGATAGGATTTACTCTACGTTTTTCAGAAGCTTATGATGAGCAGCTTGGGAACGTCACCGCTGCAGTGCGCTGCAGTAACGCCCTGTATCGTCTTAGTTGTTATTTACACGTTAGAGCGCAACACTGTCGCTCGCTGTCATTCCCCGCACCCCCCACCTATCATTAACTGCAGCTCAAGGTCGTTCAACGGGAGGGGGAAGGGGTGTTTGAAGAGTTCGACACTTGTCCGCTAGGGACCACCACAAGTCGATGCCCTAGAGATGGTGGCGATTGCGGCGGTGAATTAACCAACTACCTCAAAACCGTATTAGAAATTTTAACCTGGGCTGGCGACTTCTATACAGTATATATATTCAAAGGTTATGTGGAGCAGTGGTAAAACATTGGGCACGAATTCGAGAGGACTCTTTTCTGGAATTATGGTACAAGCCATCCGTTTTTTTTGGGTTTATATGTATATATATATATATATATATATATATAGGCTATATATATAACTCCACGTGAATCCTTAAAAGGTTTACATTGTTTGGTTTTTCGAAATAACTTTACGAGAATTTTACGATTGTTAAATCTAACAGGTTTCGTATTTTTTTTTTACACGGGAATAACTCAACAAGAATACTTTACATAGTTCATTTTAAAAGGTTTTCACTGTGGTCTTATTTCGAAATAAATCCACGAGAATGCTAATATGGTTCATTTTAAAAGGTTTTCGGTGTGTTTTTTTTCCTTAGAATTATTTTACGAGAATGCTAAGATGCTTAAGTCATAAAAAGGGGCTCTGTAATAACGCCTCCCCCCCCCCCCCCCAGAAATACACCACGAGAATGCTAAAAAAATCGTTCATTTTGAAAATCTGTCTCAGGTTGCTGTGTCAATTTTCCTGAATTGTGTTGTTGAGCGTGTTGGTCCATATTCACTCTCGATGTTGAACAAGAAATAAAGACGAACAAATAAAATAAGTTTGCAGCTTTAATTTTTTTTTAAGTTTACAGAGAGTATTTCAATATTAAGGGACATAGATCACTCATATGCCACTAAGGTAGGAGGGTGACCAAACGTCCCGTAAAAACAGAATTGCCCCGTACACGGGGTCCCGAAAAAGTCTCCCGGGACGCCTAAATGTCCCGTATTTACGTTGGGTTGATGATACACTTTGTCGCGCCTCTCCTCGGGCCGTCTTCCCCTCTCCACGACAGTTGAACTCGCCCATTCTGCTGGCGGCTATCCAACCAGAGTCAGACAAGTCAGTGTGGCTGTGGGTGTGGGTGTTTGTCTTGTTACAAGTGTTTGTTTGGTGCATCTCATATTGTTATTAATTACTAATTATGCCCAAGCGTCAGTGCAATTTTGAGGAGGAGTACTCTAAAGAATGTAAGTACATTAAAAAGGGAAGCTATGACAATGAAGCAGAGTGCACAGTTTGTAATACTGTTTTTAGTATTGCTCATGGTTGACGTTCAGATGTAAAACAACAAATCGCATCAGTGAAACATACGAACAGACTGAGTGCCCCAAGTTGCAGTAAGTCTCTTGAAAATTATTTTATAAAACACGATTCAAATGAAGAAACGAGAGTTAGAGCTGCTGAGTTAACTCAGGCCTTTCATACGAACAAGCACCACCACAGCTTCAGGTCAAATTCAGGTCAAGTTAAACATCGTTATGTTTAGTGACTCTGCAATTGCATCTAAGTTTAGCTCTGCCAGAACAAAGCAGTCAGCTCTGGTGTTTTAGCTCCATTCAGCTTGAAAACTAGTATTGAACAGATTCATGTATCCCCTTTTTATGGCTTTTCAACTGATGCAAGCAATCACAAGGCTGTAAAAATGTTTCCTTTTGTGGTTTATTTTTTTGACATAAATGAAGGGATACAGTCAAAGTTATTGAAAGTTGCTTCTTTGCCGTGTAAAACAACAGATGAGATATCTAGTTTCTGCTTAAATTGAATTGATGAGTTCAAGTTAAATAAAAACAGTTGCATTGCATTTTGTGGTGATAATACAAATACAAATTATGGTGGTTTGAACGGAGAGGGACAAAACAACGTATTTAAAAAATTAAAAACTTCTTTACATGGTGGTATTGAAGGTGTGGGTTGCCCTGCACATATACTACATAACTCCATTTGTACAGCAGCAGATAGATTAAGCTGTGACATCGAAGGTATTATTGTCAAACTCTTCTCTTATTTTTCTATATACACGGTGTGAACATAGAGGCTAAAAGAATTTTGTGAAATGGTCAACGTCGAATATGGCATTTTTTTAGCACATTGAAAAACTTGTTGGCTGTCTTTGATGCCTGCAATAGAACGAATTTTAAAACTGTTTGATGCTCTAAAGGATTTCTTTTTAAACGAAAAAAAAGCTCCAAACATTTTTTAACATTTTTAAATAGTCCTTTAAGTGAGGCATACCTATGGTTTGTCCATAGCCAATTCAATATTTTTCAGCAAGGAATTAAAAAGATTGAAGGAAGTACAAAAATTGTTATGGAAGTTAATGATGTATTGGAATCTACTCTCATAGCTTTGCCCAGAAGAAAAGAGGAACAGTTCTTATAATTTAATGTAAAATCCATTCTTAAGCGTGGCAGTATTATGCAACAAGAACAAGACGAAATTAACTTCAGAACTGACTTTTATGAAACCTGCATACAGTATCTTGAAAAATAGAGTGTACCATTCTCTACTTTCTCAAAGTTTAAATGGATGCTTTTGAAAGAGGTCCCCAGTTGGGAACAATTTGAAAAAACTATTTGTTACTTCAATGAAAAAAGTATTGATATAAATGATACTTTGCTACTTTATCAACTGGCACCATTTGTGGATTTTGTAAGTGAAAAAAAAATTGAAGAATGGACTCATGAAGATAAAAAACCACCTCAGTGTCACGAAAAATGAGTTTTTTTTTTAAAACGTATACCAGGCCAGAACAGCACTCTGAATTTTCGACGGATGAAAGGAACACGATGGGAGTGGATACCCTTTCTGCAATCTTGCAGGTACTCTACAATTTAAAAATGAACTCTTCTAGTTTTTACAACTTTATATTGGAAAAGAAATAGGTTTTAAAACTGGCTGGAACGAAAGAAAAATATCCCCAATAGAAATCCTAAAGATTTTTAACATAACTGTGTCTAACAATTTTAGTTATCTTGTTTAATTATGTTTTGAAGTGTCATAATACTTATAATAAATACGTATTCACTGCAAAATTGTTGTTTTTTATTTATTATACGCCTCACAATTTAAATTAAATTACATATTCATAGGTAAATTGAAAAATATTTATAGGTCTCAAATGAGCAAAAAAGAGCATGTTTCAATGATTACGTCTCGATGGAGGTTCTCGGACCCCCCTTTAGCTTGAGGGTATCGCCCCCAAACCCCCCTTGGATGTGTCGCGTTTTTTCAAGTTTATTATTTGGTCACCCGCTATGGTGATCTGGGTTAGTTTACCGGTAGTTCTTTTCCGTGAGACGGTGGGTTTTCGCTACTCCACGTCAAAAATTGCAATTTTTTTTACAAAAATCTTGTATTTTTTAAACGCGCTGAATTAACGGATAATAAACACCCACTATATTGGTAAAAGCCAAATTTTTCTGCTACAAATACATTATTTCGTAGGGTCTATATTGACAAGAAATATACATACACTAGAAGCTTGTAAGTAGCCTAAGGTGCCCGTTGAAAAATGAATACAACAAACAATTTAATTTAATATACTGTACACGAAATTATTCTTAAAAGTTCCATTTATTTTAAATTTGTACAAATGGAAATCACTTTATAAATATATTAAATGATAAAAAAATATGATTATATGTATGCACACACACATAAGTGCATCTGTACGATTTACCGACAAGTTTAGCAGCAAGAAATTAAGTGACCAAAAAATGTTTATAGATAATATAACAATTCATAAAAGCGTAAATTAAAAATAAGCAAACCTGGCAAAAAAATACTTTTGGACATGAAAATATGTATACACATTAACAACAAAATCAGTTTAATAAAATTATAAACTTCAAAGATATAACTATATTTGAAAAATAAAAACATAAAAATTAGTAAAGTGCATAAGTACATAATTCAAATTATCATCAAAAGATTCCCAGTGACGTAAAATAAGATTTCCAAAGAGGGAAAACCTTTCTCCGTTTGTCTTTTAGAGATAAACTTGTTGATATATAAGAATTTTTAGTAATTATAAGCATGATTATACGTAAGGCACCCATGATGAATAAACAAACACTTAAATTAAATAATTAAGTCGTGTTCCACTTATGTAGCTGTATTTCAAAATTTGATGTAGCTCTATTGTTACACTTCCATTTTATATTTTATACATATCTATATGGAGTAAGATTATTTTTTTGATTCATGATAGGCTTGTCTACAATTTATACATATCTCTTTGGCCTTACAGAGACAGTGAGTTACTGAAGAGCGTAACTAGCCTATAAATAAATAAATCTTTTTGACGTGAATACGTCTTTAAAATTGCTTCCATAGTGAGAGGCAATTCAAAAAACGAATGATAACAAAATCGGGGGATACAGATTGGTGTTGCAGCTACATATGTATCACCTCCATCCAAAATTTAATCACGCCACTAGATAGCTTAAGGATCAAAAAATTCGTTACGCTAAGTGAGGAATGTGCCGCATCGCGCGCGGTGGAGGGGGAAGCGCCGCCATTTTGAGGTCATTTTGCTGCGTTTCGAGATTTTCCATTTAGTATAACTTTTGACTCGGAGAAGCTACGACGTTCGTTTGGGTTTCAATCGTCATCTCTCGTCAATATCTATCGATTGCATATACATACCATTAGTGTAAAATAGTTACAGTGAATATATATGGTGTTTAAATAAAAAAAAATAACGTATTTTATATTTTGTGTAGAAAATATTACCTGTTACGTACACGTATTCACATGCAACACATGGCCGTGTCCATGACACAGGTACACCCATTTTTTGACGTGACAACGTCTAATAAATCGATGAACGCCGGCTGCACGCACGAAAAAGTGTCCCGTTACGCACATTGTTCCGTTACGCTGTGTCCCGTTACGCTCGTTGTTCCGTTACGCTGTGTTCCGTTACGCTGTCGGCGAGTGCAGTAACAATAGGTTATGTTACAATTGACTAAAAAATTATGGTCATTCATATAATTGATGATAGATATTTGATTAAAGTTTATTTATATGAAAACTATTTCATAATTATATTTAAACTTTATTGCTAAACGCCAGTTTTTAAAATTAATTACAAGTCATCTACACGTGAACTGTTTCGTCGACTGTTTATAAAGTGAAGTGAAAAGTTAACGTGGTTTTCATTGCTTATTACAACAACAATTTCGGAAATAAAGGTTAATTATTCTTGCATTTTAAAAATCTGATTACTAGTATAATTTCAAGTATTTGTTCTTTTATTATTAAAATAAAAATGATTCAATTTTATTCATAAAAGTATGCAATCATTTCATCAATGTTTTGTTATGACGTTGTCACGTTAAACTATCGTCCGTAATGTGACATTACAGACAACCAATTTTTTTTTCTTTCGATTATCTAAGGGAAATATTCTGTTGTGAGTGGAGCGGCTATCTGTGGTGGTTTTCGCGTGGTACCACCTAGCGCAGTTTTGGCCACCCCTCGGGCAGCGAAGATTACTTCTGGAGCAGACTATCTTGCAGCCTCACCAGCCCGCACTTACTCATGCAAATGGCCTCGGATTACGCGTGCTTCGACGCGGCGCCGAAGGGAGAAAATAGAAGGGGGAGGGGAAGAAAAAGGGGTCTAGGGGAGGAAAGAAAGAAGGAAAAAATAAATAAAAAGGCTGTAAAGTGAATCGCGCGTAATTAGTGTTATTATGTTGTAAACGTTTCACAGCGGGCATGTAACCGCCACGCAAAAAAAAAAAAAAAAAAAAAAAGTCTGGCCCGACGCGTCAAATTGAAAATACTCTTCGGACGCCGGCGAATAGGAACACTTAGTGGTCGCTTACCACTTTACGGACAACAATATATAGGTATATATAAATAAATGAACGCTACCTTTCATAAACATTTTTATAGCGACCCGTGGCGTCTTTCTGGCATCATTAAGGCGTGCCAACCGTCCAAATAACTCAACACGAAATTACTTTAAAAAGACCACACATCTACATCAATTAAAAAAAAATGTTTTGTGATTTTAGGCCCTTTTCAAAGAAATACCGCATATTGCAGTCGTTAGCATAGTGCAACTGCCGGAAAATATTTTTTTACCTAGTTGTTTTCTATAGATCTCAAAACCATCGTCATATTAAAGGTTTTATATAAACATATAAATAATACCTATGCAAACATATATAACTATATATGGACACGATAGTTGCCGTAAAGTTTCATAACTAACTTTTAGATTGGTAGCAAAAAATCAAGGCCGATTAGGTTGTTGGAAAAATCAGACCAAGAGGTAGAAATGTAGACTGTTATTGAACTGAAAAAAAAACTATAATTTTTTCCATTAACGTAAAAAATATTGCTTATGTTTGAATGTATTATTCTTCCAAAGAGTAGGTAGTACCAAAAATAATTGTTTGAAAGTTTTTTAATAATGACAATTAGTTCAATATGTGAAGAAAAAAACCCCATATGAACGGGGTCCATAAACTTAATAAACTCACTTAGTGGGCACAGTATCAAATAACTTCAAAGTTAATACAAAACTTCTGAATCTCTTGTCAGTAACCAGTTTGGTTACGATCAACCCTTACTGCAATGTGTTAGCAAAATAGGTTTGCCGGACAATAATTTATTTACTTCTTTAGTCAAAATAATATTTATACTGTAAAATGTTGATGTCTATATATATAAATATTTTTTGTTGTGCAGACCTTAGCTATTGTGATAAAATTACAGGAATAGCCCTTAAATAATTTTCATTTAAAAAAAGTGCACGTGTAACACAGTACACGTGATAAAAGTGAAACTTCTTTAGCAATTCAAACCTCAACACATAAGTATAGCGCAAGGGGTAAAACGGCAGCGAGAGGAAAAGAGAGAAAAACGAAAATTTTTACAAATAAACATGAATTAAAAATAATTATTACTAATTTCAAAATAACTTCTCAGGATATCAAAAATTAATTATCAATCACTCAAAATTGATTAATGTACAACAAATATTAACTCACTGTTGAAATAGTCACCCCATTAAATATTATATGAAGATTTTCAGAACCCCAACTACAGCAAGAAAACAATTATAACTACAATTTATACTTAAAAATTAAAAATTGTAACTCAAATGTGATAAATTTTATTCACAAACACATTTATAACATTACTTAGTATTACTCAGCAAAACCATTCATACACTTTAATAACATGATAACACAGCGTGGGAATTTTGCTTTTCTTTTCTTTTTCAAGTATTTAATAATCCTAACATTTTGTAATTATTATTTGTTTCAAATAGAAATAAATTAACATGAATTAACAACATTATTACTCACTTCAAAATAACATGTCCGGATATAAATAATTATTGGATCAATATTGAATAATTAACAATTAAATTTACTAACTTTGAAAATACTCAAACCATAAAGAAACTAATAAACTAATTTAATTTTCTATTATGTAATTATTAGATGTGTTCGAGCATTTTTCTAGACTAATTTTTTAGCTATGCAAATATCACCTAGTTATTGAGTTATAGTGCAACAGATTTTGCCAATAGGCTACACAAACATACCGTCATGTATTATTAGGCATTGATAATGTTCTGCCGTCGAATGAATTAACAATGTCCTCCGCTCCGCGACGCAAAAACTAAACGGCACGGACCTTTTTCACAGTTATTCTTTACATTATAACAATATTGTCACAAAGTGAAGAATAAAAATTGGTTGTCTGTAAAATCGGTTTACGGACGATAGTTTAACGTGACGTCATAATAAAACATTGATGAAATGATTGCATACTTCTATGAATAAAATTGAATCTTTTTTATTGAATTATCACTATTTTGTATGGATACAAAGAAGGAGTGAAATGAAATCTACAATTTAATTGATAAATTTACTTTTATCAAGTTTAATGTGCCTCGAAAAAGTCAAATCGATGGTTGTCCCAATCGAGTGGAAGAGAGATAGATGCGGCGCAATCGTACAATGAGCGTAACGGGGCAATGTGTGTAACGGGACACTTTTTCGTGCGTGCAGCCGGCGTTAATCGATTTATTAGACGTCACGTCAAAAAAAAAATCAACACGGTGGATGAAGTTAAAGAATTCGCAAACATAGACGTTTCTCGGACGGAAGCGCTTTCGTGATGCGGTTTGGAACTGGAACCGCAAGGAGTTTCCCAAGCGGGAGCGGCGGAGGCCCAGCCAATTTTCACGCGGTTTGGGTTCGCCGTCTACTCCAGCGTTGAAGTCTCCGCGTCTGGGTGTGGATACCGCCTCGCCCTGCCGAGACGAACAACCGCATCATCCGCCGGGGCACAAATAACTCAAATTAGTGAGCCCCGGAGGGGTTTCGGGACGAAAACAGTCGCTGTATCCCTTAAGGAAGAGGGGTGGGGGGGAGGACCGTTTCTTCCCCTCCCCCATCAATTTTCCTTCCGTAGGTCCCAATCACAATCACCCACGCTCTCCCGGAACCCCTTTTTCCCTTTAATGACTGACATCAGCCGTCTCCCAGTCGTGCCTGTATTTTTCTTGTTTTCACCTCATCTCTCCGTTACCTTCCATTTTCGTATCCTCCTCCACCCCTCCCCGCCCTCAACAAACCGCGTTCCCTTCCCCCCCCCCCCTTTTACCAACCCAAAATGCTGCTTCGCTACGTGTTGTCCTTGCTTCTTGCGCAATTCCTCTGTCCTCTTCGGGGCAAGACGGCCGCAACTCCTGCCTCCCGCCGTCGCGGAAGTCTGCTTGGAGTGATGCTGCAACCACAACAGTCGTGCGATCAAAACGGACACGACAGGTGCAATGCTACAGCAAAAACATAGCTTTTTTTTTTGACGTGACAACGTCTAATAAATCTATGAACGCCGGCTGCACGCACGAAAAAGTGTCCCGTTACGCACATCATCCCGTTACGCTGTGTCCCGTTACGCTCATTGTACGCTTGCGCCGCATCTCTCTCTCTCTTCCACTCGATTGGAACAACCATCGATTTGACTTTTTCGGGGCACATTAAACTTGAAACACAAGTATGCAATCATTTCATCAATGTTTTGTTATGACGTTGTCACGTTAAACTATCGTCCGTAAACCGACTTTACAGACAACCAATTTTTTTTTGATATGCGGTTCTCTCCCGCGAAACTGACTAAAAAAACTAACGATTATTAATTTATAAAATGTTGAATCCTTACAAACAACTCAACAAACGAAAATGATAATCACCGATTCGTGAAGATTCTTCACGTACTTACACCTTAGCTCTCGGTGTACGGTATTTGGTGGGAGTATTTAATTTCGCGAATGGAGCGGAGGTCACGTGGAACGGAAATGTGTAACCACGGTGCTGCCATCTGTGGTGGATTGCGAGCAACCAAAGTTCACAATGCCAAAAGGGAAATTGTATAAATGAATTTCAACAAAATGGCCAATATTTTAGTAATATTTCTCGAAAATAAGGTCCAAAGCTGGGGTTTGGTAAATTTTTGAAAGTCTTTTCCGCGGTTCTTATCGAGCCGTTTCATTATATAGTTTAAAATTTCGGTTTGCCAATGGAATGATTCGATAGTCGACGTAGCTGCCGCGGCAGTAAATTCTAGCGGCGGGTGCGGAAACTACTTGTGATTCACCTGCATAAAATTGATGAAAACATAATTTACGTGTGTATACCTATATATCACGTTGGCATTATTTTAAATATTTATACGTTAATTTTCGGGTCCAAGTTTCGTATTATAAGTGCATTATCAACATGAGAACACATGAATTGGCAACACATGATACACATCTCTGGTGAGTACCAAAATAATCGCTCACATGTTTTTTATATAAATAGATCTGTTTGAAAAGAATTTCTTATTTCGAACTTATGAATTATTTGAAAAAAAAATACTGTGCGCTTATTCATTTAATAGGCCACACTTATAAGTACAGCAATCAAAACCTTAAAAAATACAGGACTAATAACCATATTTAGATAATAAAATTTTGATGCTCATTCATTAAAGTTGTACACATCACGCGATGGAAACAGAAAATCTTTTTAATCGGCAAGTCTGTCACTTTCGCTACTTATCTCGGGATGACGTCACGGATGTGTTTTATGTGATTGGTTATGAAGACATTCGCGCCTATCTGGCGCGATGCGATTCGATGTGAATCAAATATTTTTTTCCTTAACCTAATACTTTTGTGATTCGACAGAGTGACAAAAAAAATGGCTAACGCGAGAGACTTACATATTAAAACGTTTTTTTATTATTATCATTATTTCCATCGCGTCGGTTTGAGCTATTTTAACTGAGATGAGCGAAAGGAAAATGGTTTTGTAATGTTGGCTAACAGTGATTGGTAATAAAATTGTCATTTGTGCATTTTTTTAAAATGTTTTATTTTTACTCAGTTCGTTTGAAAAATATGTTTGATAAATTTATGTATTTTCGGAATTGGTATCAAATCTGGATGAAGACTTTTTTGAAAAGGCCAGTTTAAACCGACATGTAAAAATTTGTGACTATACTACATGGGTTGCTCAGGTTTGGAAAAAAGCATTTTCCATAATGATGCGATATATGGCTTTCGTATTGCCTGACGCAGAGCTACGAACTGTAGTTGGGAGGGGAATAATTAAACAAAAAAAATTATTGTAGGCTTCTTTAATTAATCGCCACCTGCTGTTGTCTGTGAAAGAGGGCACTTTACATCACGTGGCTGACAGGCAGGTGGCTGTGGAAATATAAAAAAAAAAGTGTTTGTGTGGCCACACCACGTGCGTTTGAAGTGAAACTTCACAGATTTGGGTACAAGACTGTATTATGATGTGTGCAAGTGTGGCGAGTGCGAAATTAAACAAGTGCGCAAGTATAAAAGTGTGCTATACTGCAACAATGCCATTGAGCACCCCGCTCCTAACCCCCCCCCCTCCCCTTTTCACTTCACTAACCAAAGAGCGGCCCGATAGTTGCAATTATTTTTCGTCGTCCTGTGAGCCTTACACTTTCGTTAGAACTTTCATGACATCGTCGCTATGACACACCCTACCGACAGTAAAAAAAAGTTCCACTAAAAATAAAGGTGGTTAAGGCAGTTGCTAAGCTATGATGAGTAGTTGTTATGAATACCGGGATTTATTACCGCGTGACATTCCATGCATAAAAGGGACTTTGTGTTTGTGCAATTCGCGCTAATTTTACTTGGTACCTATTATATCAAAATTTACCGACATTAGGGTCTCAAGTAAAGACAATAAATTAATTGTCATATAAAGTTAGTCATAGTGATTTTTTTTTGTTGTTTAGAAATCAACGAACTCGACCGATATTTTTCATCTCTACATTATAAATATAAATCTGTAAATTTATTTGAGTAAAATTAAGACAGTTAACGTGCCAAAAATAATAATTAAATATATAGGTACACACCTACACTTCTAGGTTGAAGATTGTTTTGGGGTCTAAAGCTTGAATTATAATAGGCCGTCGCGTCCGTCCGTCATCCGTCCGACCATCATCTCATAGAGTAAGTAAAGGGAGAGGCGCCACCCCCATAGTAATGATCGTTTGCTTAAATTTTTTTTAACAAAACCCTTGCGATCATACCATTTCTTTGCAACTTGACAACGAAAAAATTACAGCCAGATAAAACCCGAGAAAGGTTTAGCGCGCGATAGTTGGCACCTTTCTAGTTGCCATATTTTATATTTTTTCGATAAAGGCTACTGATATTGTAAAATTGCTTTATGTTAGTACTTATAATAAAATAAGACGTTAAACTATTTCCACAATAGAAAAAAAAATTCCACAATAGAAAAAACCTTTGGTTGAAAGTGGATTCGAACCCGCAACCGTTATAACCGAAACACGACGCCTTTACCCACACGATCACCAATTCATCTTATCAATAAAGCTGCAAGTATACGTTCTTATGTAATACTTTTCTGCACTAATAAAGTTGAAATTATTCAGCCAGATTGAAACTGATGATCGTTTAGTAATTAATTTTATTTCTGTTTATTATATTTATTTTCCATTCCGTTATATATTTTCAATTTTCAACTTCAAAAACAGTAGCAGGTAATATGGAGAACGACAGGCCAACGTGCTCTAATTTTCGTTTTCGGCAAAATGCCACGCAGCATCTAGTTTTCAGTGACATTTTAAAATATATATACTTTTACTTTAAAATCCCATTATTACCACGAGACAATACAATACAATATGTAATTATAACTGGATATGTAATAAACTAAAGAGATCAAAACTTGTAATATTTTTTTTCCGATGTTGGCGAAACATGGTATGATCCAATTTTTAAGGATTCAGTTTGTCCTATCTACTGTCACCCCTCTGCATCATCTGTCCGTATGTCATCTGTCCGTATGTCATCTGTCCGTCCGTCATCTGTCCGTCCGTCATCTGTCCGTCTGTCATCTGCCCGTATGTATCTGCCCGTATGTCATCTGTTCGTCCGTCATCTGTCCGTCCGTCATCTGTCCATCCGTCATATGTACGTCCGTCATCTGTTCGTTTGTCATCTGTTCGTTTGTCATCTGTTCGTCCGTCATCTTTCCGTTTGTCATATGTCCGTTCGTTAGCCTCCGGGAGATTTACAACACTCCGCTCGTCCGTCATAATAATTTTTTCCATTTCAATGCTGACAACTTATTGAGAAAATTAAATTTTGGAAAAATGGTTAGTTAAACAATATGTAAGTTAAGCACATCTCATAAACTGAATTTTGTTTCCTCTCTGGTGTTCACAATTCCAGAGTCACCATGCGACCATGCGACCATGTGACTAGGACCACATTTGTAAAAAAAAAAAAAAAAACACTATCTTTTGAGATGAGTTCGAACGCAAGTTAATAAATAATTTCGAAAGCAGCTATAACATTAAAATAACTTCAATACTTTCTAATGGAATAATATTTGACGCGCAAAAAACCTAGCTGGCATGTGGAGGCTATAATTTAATCCGTCATTCCGTCAAAAGTATGAAGTTAGACGTCTGACAGACAGACGGATGAAATATTTTTCTGGCCACCTCATTGGCTAGAGTTCGCGTCATTTACGGATAGTTGACGGACGGAGGCGACGGGCTATTGTATTTCCGGCCTAAGTATCATGAAACGTAATACTCTGGAATTTAATTTGTGGGGGGGGGGGGGGGGGAAGATATTTACCGAAATCGCACCATGATGAAGACTGAAATAAGTGGTATTTTTTCAAAATCCGCCTAAAAAATTTTTCGAAAAAAAAGAAGAAAAATAATAATGTCATGTGCCAATAATACATACATATATATCTGAAATGAAAATCCTAGGTCTAGGTGTCGAAAAAAGTCTTTGCGATGCCAAAAGGATGCGGCGGTCTGTATCCTCGAAACCGCAGATCATTTCCTCCTTTTTTTTTTTATCTGACGCCGCCTCTATAACCTTCCCCGCCTGGGCCAGGCGTGCGCGGTTGTTTTTGTTTTTGTTTTCCGCGGGAAAAGTTGTGAGGGGAGGGAGGGGGGAGAGAGTTCGGTGGAAATAATTTGTGAGCGCGGGGCCGCCGCAAACTAATTCATCACGCTAAGGGACGAGCGCGGTCTTTAATTAAGGCGGGCGGCCGACGCTAAGGGAGTCAGCACTACCATCTTGCGGCCGCCTGGACCCGCCGAGAGCGCGGCGCAAGAGCGGCACAAGTGCGCACCCACGCCGGGACACCGACGAGAAGTAGGCTACACAGCATGTCCACGGAATAACTTACAAGTTATACAGTTTTAACAGCATCAACTGCAAGCGTTTTCAGAGTGTTGGTTCGGGGACGCACCACAACGCCGAAATACCACAACGCCGAAATGCCAAATTGACCACAACGCCAACAGCTAGAAAACTGCTGTGTACCACAACGCCGAAATACACTAACGCCGAAAAGTGTCATTGCAGGACTGCCACAAAGGTTAGGTTAGGTTAGACTAGGTTAGGTTGGACTAGGTTAGGTTAGACTAGGTTAGGTTAGACTAGGTTAGGTTAGGTTAGGTTATGTAAGGTTAGGTTTCATTGTGGTATTTCGGCGTTAAGGTACATTTAAGAAACACACACAAATTCACTCAGTTGTTATTTCGGCGTTGTGGTACACAGCAGTTTTTTTAGCTGTCGGCTTTGTGGTCAATTTTGACATTCGGCGTTATGGAATTTCGGCGTTGTGGTAACGACCATGTTGGTTCCATTTAACAATTAAAGAGTTAACTGAAAAAAAAGTTCCAGATGCGTGCATGTGCGAGTAACTGCTTTGTTATTTTCTGGCTTGCAGCGCCACCTACGCAAAGAGCGAATCTGTAATTTTCAGTTCAACGTGGCTAAAAAAAATATATCAACTGATAATCACGATGACTGAGCTCTTTTTTTGCTGGCATCCAAGTTCACCTGACATAACGCCCTTCGATTCCCCCCCCCCCCCTTTTTTTTTGAGGCTTTATGAAAGATCGTGTTCTGCGTTCCGCCGCTACCTAATGATTTGCCAGAGTTGAGACACATAATTGAAGAGGCTATTGCTTCCATTACTCCGGACGTGTTAGATGAAGTGTGGGAAGAATTTGACTTTTAGGTTGGATGTGTGCCGTATAACTGAACATTTGTAAGTAAAACTAGGTTAGTTTACCTTCAATTTGATTTATGATAGGTTTTAAAAAATCTAAACTAAACTGTTATAGTATGCCATTTGAAACTGACGCATTCTTTTATGGACTGCCTTCCGATAGTCCGGCGTGTTCGGGACATTGCAGGTGCCGGACCATAGAAAAAATGCCGGACTGTCGACCGGCACCTCCTGCGATCGCTTAACGATGAACCGTTGGCCAAATATGGTGTTCGGCAGCCAATATTTTTTTACCAGTAACATGTCAACATACAAAGAGAAAAAATAAATTCTGTTCTTTTACAAAATATTCCTTAGGAAACCAGTTTCCAAGAAATAGCTTGTAATTTTACAAGAAATTTGTTGTAACTTTGCACAACATTGGTGCATAATTATATAATTGAATTTATGTTGTTTTCAAAAATAGTTTTTTTAAATATGAAAAAGATAATCGCACATTAAAAAAATTGGACTTTACTTTGTTGCATTGCGTATGTTTAATAATGTGCGCAGATAATACTGGGAAGCTATATTCTGGGAACAGTTTACAAATAACATTAACTATTGGAGGTACCGGGACAACACAAAGCATAAATTCCCGGGTAAGAATCCGAAACCAGTATTCCTAATACAGTTTTTTTCACATAAATGTACAAATTCGGCAAATATATCTTTTTTACGAGATATATTCTGTTTCTTTAACAAATCAAAATTACAGTCTACAAGTTAGAACATTATGACATACTTAAATAAAAATTGTTAAGCGTGTGGATTTTTCCACCAGTTCATGCTTACAGGGTTTTTTTTTCTTGAGAATAAATGAAAATGTGAATTCATATCTTATTTATCCCTTTTTAAATTCCGTTGAGTTTTTTAGACGGCTCGTAGGTGAACTAAATTTATTCCGACTGTGTATTACGCAGATAGAAACTTAGCTGATTAATCCTGGTAATGTAATATTGCGTTACAAAAAAAATAGTTTTACGTCTTTAATGTAATATTTCGTGATGAATAAAGGTGATTGTGTGTGCTAGGCCTAAGGAACAGTCAAATGACGTGCGGAATAAAAATCAATTTCCAGAGGAGAGAAACTTGCAGTGTTAACAGCCACGGTACAGGAGTGACAAATTACTGCTCCTGCGGTAGAGAGAGAGAGAGAGAGAGAGAGAGAGAGAGAGAGAGAGAGAGAGAGAGAGAAGGACGAGACACAAAAAGGTGCAGCTGGAAGCGTTGATTACAAACGGGCAGCCGCATCTCTGACAACAAATGGCCTCGCAAGCGAAGAGTCTTCAAGGAATGACAAAGCGGTTGTTCTCTGTAGGGTGGTCGACCACACGCCGGGGAAGGAACTTTCTTGTTTGATTTCTTATCGGTTTTAACGTTTCACTGAGGAAAAAAAAAAGGGTTCATTTAGGGCGGTATTCCAAGACGTTCCGGTAAGGTGGAAAATAATAACTACCTTGTTAAGACACAACCGAAACCTAATTCCCGCGGGTCCGTATTGCAGAACGCGTCCAAACCGAATCCCGGTAAGGAAACAAATCGGCAACCTTTACAATAAACGGTGCCCCTGCGCGAGGCTAGAAGTTGGTTTGAACGCATTTCTAGTGGACTGTTTGCTATAATCGATACTATTGTTACGAAAAAATTGGTTGTCTGTAAAGTTGGTTTACGGACGATAGTTTAACGTGACAACGTCATAACAAAACATTGGTGAAATTATTGCATTCTTTTATGAACAAAATTGAATCATTTTAATTTTAATAATAAAAGAATAAAAACTTGAATTTTTACTAGTAGACTAATCAGATTTTTAAAATGCAAGAATAATGAACCTTTATTGCCGAAATGGTTGTTGTAATAAGCAATGAAAACCAGATTAACTTTTCGTTTAAATATAATTATGAACAGGTTTTCATATAAATAATCTGTAATCAAATATCTAACATAACCTATTATTACTGCACTCGCTGACAGATGCTAATTTTTTTAATAAAAAAGAATAAATACAGCGTAACGAGACAATGTGCGTAACGGGACAAAGCGTAACGGAACAATGTGCGTAACGGGACACTTTTTTCGTGCGTGCAGCCGGCGTTCATCGATTTATTAGACGTCACGTAAAAAAAAAACACTAGTGACAGAAGCACCATCGTACAAAATTATAACCGTTTTTTTCTCATTTTCTCAAGTACATTTTAAGTTGTGATTATTTCTTGTGAACACAATCAAAGTGCACAGAATGTATCCCAGGATAGTTTCGCTGTCATAAAGTATCATTTGACACACAAACATGCTTGTTACGTCCCCTGATAGCCACAAAAGTGACTCTATGCGAGACGCCAGACGCGGGTCTGCCATCTGGACAAAATCAAACTAAAAAATGAGCTCTGCGCATGCGCGGAATTCGGGCAACAGATCGGCAACGGATAGGACACTGAAAGCCGTTCCCCAACAATAATGGACTGGCAGTGTCCTGTCTTGCACTAGGAATACGGTTTGGGTACAGTTGTAGCATGTTCAACACCTAAACCCTTATTTTTTGTTCTTGGAATATCAGCACTCAATAATGAATAATCGGATCAATTTTACAGAGACTGATTAAATTTCAATATTTCTGAGTTTACTAAGTTTTTTTTTTTATATTTCTGAACTGATTCAAAATATACTAATCCTCCGAACTCCCTGACTTTGATAAGCCAACATACAGTGGTCCACGAGAAAAGCATTCTTTTTTTTGATCAACACCAACATATTTGTACGTTTTGCATGTTTGACATTGAGATTTGTTGAAAGGTGATCGCTAAATGGAATGTTAACTGCAAATTGTAGTCACTCAAGTTGTAAAGGTAAGTCAGTTGTGATAAAAAAAAATTCAAAATGGTGGGGCCCAATCCACCATTAGCACGACTCCTCGTCAGGTGTGAGTGTGTGTGTTAGTGAGACGGGATGATAAGTGCGACGCTCGCTGGTGCTTCTAGCGCGGTGTCACCTCTGGACTGGCGCGCAGTCTTCTCGTCGTGCACAGGACAACTGTGAAATCTGAGCGGTGACCGTAACATTACATGGAGAAATAAAGATAAAGGTGTGATGAAAGTTCCTTTAGGGCGTTAGAGAATCTGTACTGTAGTTTAATTCCTTAAACAGATATTTATATAATTCTGAAAACGAACTTATTATTTTATTTTTACTAAATATTCACTCCACACAAAGCACAGTGTATAAATTAACTACCACGTCGACCTCAGTAGTTCTAAAAAATATTTTTATGTGTAACGTCTTAGCTCTCAGTATACGGTATTTGGGTATTTGGTAGGATTAATATCGTGAATGAAACGGAAGTCGCAAGTGGAACGGAAATGTGTGACCACGGTGTTGCCATCTGTGGCGGATGGCACTAACCAAATTTCACAAAGCCAAAGGCTCAGGAACTCTTAACTATCGTTTTCTCTCAGAGGGGATACTGCCTTAGAGGCGTTCAGGCGTAATCCCACGGATGGTAGCTTCGCAACACCGGTCGTTCGACCGAGTGCGGTGCCAGTGGCCCGTACCTGCGGTTCCTCTCGTACTGAGCAGGAATACTGGGGCAGCGACCAGTTTCTCAGTAGGGTAAAACTAACCTGTCTCACGACGGGTTTGAACGAAACTCCTTGTCAAAAATCAGGTCCAAAACCGGGGTTTAGTATTTTTTTAAAGTATTTTTCGCTTTTATCGGAGCCGTTTCATTGCATAGCATGACATTCCTCGTCTGCAAATGAAGTGATCGGAAAGACGACGTAACAGCTCCGGCAGCGAATTCTAGCGGCGGGTACGGAAATCACATGTGATTCGCGTCCACAATTTTTTTGTTGAAACCAAATTTGATTATATTTATCACGTTACGTTAAATTTCGTCTCCGAGTGTCGTATTATAAGTGTGTCTGCGAACATTAGAACACATATTAATTCGAATCGTCCACAGGTCGGCTGTTGCACATCTCTGGCGAATACTGATAGACTCGCTGGCTTTTTTGACGTGACAACGTCTAATAAATCGATGAACACCGGCTGCACGTACGAAAAAGGATGACTCATTGTCCCGTTACGCTCATTTTACGCTTGCGCCGCATCTATCTCTCTTCCACTCGATTGGAACAACCATCGATTTGACTTTTTCGAGGCACATTAAAATTTAAACACTCCCATTCATTTTCCTACTTTTCCTATCATCGTCATATCCTTAACGGAATAACAAAGATTGGAAGAAGTTAAATAGCAAACATGTATAAAAGTTATAGTTAAAATAATCTCTTCGTTAAAGTAAAAAAACATATTTGAATTAATGAGGGCAAATAAAAGTAACTTTATCAATTAAATTGTATATTTAATTTCACTCCTTTGTATCCATACAAAATAGTGATAATTCAATAAAAATGATTCAATTTTATTCATAAACGTATGCAATAATTTCATCAATGTTTTTTTTTATGACGTTGTCACGTTAAACTATCGTCCGTAAACCGACTTTACAGACAAACCACTTTTTTCTTCCGTGTTAAAGAGAAACCACTCGGATGTATTGGGAAAGTTTTTGAACGGCGTGGGTTCTTGCGAAGCTCTGGACACGGGATGTGTTTCCCCGGGTGGGCACGACCCTTAACAAGAGGAGACGGCCGGTTGGGGGGCTCGTGGGAGGCCAGTCTCTTCCCCGACACCGACTCTAGGTCCCCGGGCTCAGGTGCGGTAATTACCGGTTGAAACTAATTAACAGTTCGCCGCTCGAGGCCTGGTACCTCCCTTCCCTCCGCTCATTTTCTGCCATCCACGCAGGACTGTGCCTGGTGCTCCTATAAGACCACCACGAGACAGTTTTTTCCCGCGCACTATCTGCCGGCTACACTCTAAAAAAATTTTTGTACTTGTATTTCTTGCAAAACTACAAGGCATAGCCTTGCAAAATCGCACATTGTACAAAGCTCTGCCTTGTAGTTTTACAAGTAATATCCTTGGCAACAGGGTTTCCAAGGATTTTCCTTGTAAAATATACAAAAATTTCTTTCAGTGTATTACGTGGATTTGACCGAACACGCGAATATTTATTTTCCTCTGGATGAGGAGAAGGGAAGGGGGAATGTCTTGCGTGGCCCACCTATTCAGGGGTGTATCTGTGTTAGTGAGGCGGGATGATAAGCGCGACGCTCGCTGGTGCTTCTAGCGCGGTGTCTCCTCCGGACTGGCGAGCAGTCTTCTCGTCATGAAACCGGCAAATGTAAAAATTTGAACTGCAAACGTAACACTGTATGAACACGGATGAGTGAAGAAAAGGTGTAACGCAAGTCCTTGGAGTTGTTTTTTTTTTTAATTTTTTTTAAAAATCTGAACTGGGCGTTTAAATACCTACTCACTCGTCCTCAAAAGATTTTTTTTTTTTGTAAATTGACGCCGCCCTGATATCTAGAGCAGTTTTCAAATCTTCGTGGTTTCTTCTCGTACTCTGATGCACACCGTGTGTGTGTGTGCGTGCATATGCATGTGTGTGTGTGTGATGTTTTGTGTACACCCCATAGGTCGCGTCATTTTCCGACTCGTGAAAGATCTCAAGTATGGACGGACAACTGCATTAACTTTGGTGTCCACGTTTCCATAATTTTCTCTTGTGCACAGACTCTGCACTTGTAAAGCCCACTTCTTCTTGAGATGGTTCATATTTCCTCTTTTTTGCAGTAGAAATCTTGATCATCAACTTCTGATTCACACTGATGGTTGGGTCTTTCTTTATTTTAAGTTAGTTGAGACGACTAGTGATTGGTTAAAAATTTTCTCCATTTTCCATTTCACGTATAAGTCTGGCTCTTCTAGCAAGTAAGGTATTTTTCACGAACAGACTGTATAGAATGATGAAGGTCACTGGCCATATCCGACATTGTACTGGCTGAAAACAGATTGAAATACTTCCTTTTGTACTTCTTTTATTCGTCCGCAGGAACATTTTTACCTGTGATTAGCAAGATCGGTTTTCCCTTCCAAGTGAGTTGGTGATGCATTCGGACCACTTTTATAATCAGTCAAATCGTCGCGTCTTTGCGCATTCGATACTTCGATCATGTCGCGGATTCGAGAATCCGAGGCTTCCACTCGCTGCTAGATGACTAGCAGGTACTCCAGTAATTAGTTTTTCGTACTCTCTACTTTTTTGAGCCAGTAGCGAAATTTATTTCCGAATTATCAGCGTCGTGATACTTGAAAAATTATGCATTTTAACAGCGTGAATGCTACGACCGAATTTTGAGATGCCACGACTTATGTTTGACGATGAACTGATTGAAACATTGTCTGTACCTGCTTTTATATAGAGTCCAGACTTTGACCATAACTAGAAATCCGTGCTCGTTTTTTTCCAGCACAAATATCTTTGAATACCTGAAAAGTCATGTCGGTGTTTACGTAATCGTCATAAGCGTGATGTAAATTAAGTTCATCCAAGTGGAAAAGAACTATGATTTTCGCGTGGTCACGTTGGAGATATTTCGGAATACTGTTGTACATCTGACACAGGTAAATGCAACCTACTTTAGCATGTCTGCCCATGAGAAAGTACAAATTGTCGTCCAAAGCTATTACGGAATTGGCTCTTGCAT